>NC_089517.1:12766108-13003608 GCF_963924715.1 Thunnus thynnus
TTTTTATTTCTCTGTCATGTCAAACATTTGGCTCATCCCACCTGGGATTTCATATCCTGCTGTACACCAAACATAAAAAATAACACACAGTAACACATATACAAAGCAAAAAGAAAAGCATCAATCATAACATTATATGTACTTTTACATACTTTCAAGTAACACGTGCTTATGTGCAAAATTTCAAATGAATTTTGCACTGAATAGCAGAAGACAGAGAAATGCTACAGGCCTAAAGTTAATCGTGATGAAGGCCTTCTTTTCCTCATCTCCCAGGCTTTCTCCTATCAACAGGCTAAACTAAATGTTTTGTTTGTGAATAGCCAACTCAGTGTTTGTGCATCCTCCATATAAAAAAAATCTGACTTATCTAACTAAATGTAATATTGCATGGTTCTCAGTATAAAGGACAAGAGAAAAAACTTTTCTTTGGGGCGACTGTGACTCAGGAGGTAGACCAGGTCGTCCACTAATCGGAAGATGGGCGGTTCAATTTCCAGTCCCTCCAGTCCACGTGTTGAAGTGTCCTTGGGAAAGATACTGAACCCCAAATTGCTCCTGATGGCTGTGCCAGCCGTGTGTGAGTGTGTGTGTGACTGTGCATTAGATTAGATCCTGATCAATAGGTTGGCACCCTGCATGGCAGCCTCTGCCATCAGTGTATGAATGTGTGTGTGAATGTTGACATATATTGTAAAGTGCTTTGAGTGAGTTTCTATCCAATTTCAGCACTGAGTGGTAAATTTAGTGGTAAACAACACTGACTGCCACTTCCTAAATTAAATATGTTACGTTTGATTATTTAATTAAATTTGCTAATCTTAAACTCATCTATAATTGCCTAAATAACCAGGCTCCTAAGGTGCTCAGTGACCTGGTGGTTCCTCTCAGGTTTTTTGGCTCAGTATCACGAAGTGTGTATACTGGGAATTGTAAGATACACTTCAGGATCAACTCCTTACCCACAGAACTCAAAATGGGTCATGACAGGGGAACATTTTAAACTGAAGCAGTTTTTTTGAAGAGGTCTCAGTCATGTAGTCCCTGTGGCTTAAATAACATGTGTGACAGATGATAAGGGGCTGTGTTTTGATTAGTTAATTTTTCAGTATTTGCATATGTACCTGAGAGTGTGAGTCCACTGGTTTCTCTGGTGGCCAGTCATTCACTCTCTCTCTCTCCCTCCCTCTTTCCCTCTCTCTCTCCCTTTCTCTCTCTCTTTCTCTCTCACGTTCTCTCTCCCTCTCTCTGTCTCGATCTCTGTCCCGGCTCTGTTCCCGCTCCCGGTCTCTGTCTCGGGATCGCTCACGGTTTTTCCGACGGCTGCCGTGGTGAGAGGACGACTTGGAGCTCCTCTGCAGGGACAGGTGTTCTTGTCCGTTACCAGGTACCTACCATTCCAGAAACAAAATACAGGGATATTATTAGTTATACTTCATATCTACTTTATGTAAATGTCCTCTCGACGGTGAGAATACCACACACACGGCATCGGCACACAACACATCTCACTCAAATCCTGGTGACGTTCTTCATGCATCCCTCTGGCAGCACCAGCCAAAACACCAGGAGGTGGTGATGGTGATTAGTGATGACTTCATACAGAAAAAATGCACAAGTTCTCCACAAGTTTTGTAAGTGTGTATTAACAACATTAATGTACTGTATTGCTGCAACTAACAATTTTCAATAAATTAATCTATCTGTAATGGTGAGTGAAGTATAGATATTTAATCTGCAGTTTTGGATCTTTAGTTATAGAGTTATTGATCTTTTATTTGCAGTTTTGTACGTTTCAGTGTTTGTTTAAATTTAGCTTTTGCTTTTATGCCTGTATACAAAGGGCACCCATGCAAAGATACCTTATTGGACTACCCTGTATAAATAAAGGTTACATAGGACTGTATTCAAAATTTATTTTTTCAGTTAATCAGTTAATGATTAATCAAATCTATAAAACATCAGAAAATACTGAAAAAATCTCCAAAAATCACGGTCAAGGTGATGTCTTCATATTGTTTTGTTTGACCAAAAAACAAACAAGGTTCAATTTTATGATATAAAACAAAGAAAAACAGGAAAATTCTATTTTTTCAATAAAAAAGCTGGAACCAGCTGTTAATTGACTTTAAATGGACAATTATTCAATTATCAATAGTTTGATAACAAGATTGATACAACTCTCATATCTGGATAGTAAATATTAAGTTTCCACCAGCAGTGAGTTAGTTTAGCTTAGCATAAAGAGTGGAAACAGGGGGAAACAGCTAGCCTGGCTAGTACAACAAAACAAAATCTGCATACCAACGGCTCTAAAGATCACTAATGAACACATTATATCTTGTTTGTTAATGTATATAAAAACTTCAGTATAAAAACAACACATTTGAGGTTTTATGCACGGTTAAGTACCAGAATACACAGTAACTTCCTCAGGTCTTGTTGTCATTGAGGTTGCCAGGCAACCAGTGGTGCCTCCAGGAGTTACTAACAGCATGTTTATTAGTGAGCTTCAGAGGTGCTGGTAGGCGGATTTTGTTACCTTCACACAGAGCCAGGTTAACTGTTTCCCCATCTAACTCTCGACAAGAAAGCAAATGAAACTATTCCTTTAATCAACTATTATTTCAGCACTTTTATACAGCACAGTGCACAGTGTATAAATATCTCCAGTATGAGTTTGGATATATGTGTGGCTTTATATATTGGAAATGTTCATGACCCTCACATGAAATGATGATACTTTTATCTGAAAGGATGAGATTCGATGTGCAGAAGTGTTCACAAACAGCATGAAATCGATCTCTTACAGCGCAATGTGAATGCAAAGTGACTGCACTGGACATGCATTATAGCAAGACAGTATGGATGCACATACACCGTGCAGTTTTAGACTCAAGGCATATTTGAAATCCTTTCAATTTGGAATATTTCTCAAGTCAATCAATCATCAAGCGCTTGAGAGGATTTCAAACCAGGTGACGATCCTGGTGAGTGCAGTGTGAGAGTTAACATGCAGCCATAGTGTTGAGGTTAGATTACTGGTGAGGCAGGGTAGGGTGCAGTAGGCTGGTGTTGTACCATAGGCGAGGCAACTACAGGTAGGACTTTGACAGCTGAGTTGTGCTTTAAGCTATTCTTAGAGCTAAAGAGGGGGAAAAGGCTTTTCTTGATGCTGGGGTTCCTCCCGTCCTCCATGTCCGTCTGTGGAGCAGAAGACGCACAGCCAAAAACTCTCAACACAAATCTCAGAAAAACAACTGCTGCACCTGATCCTCAACCATCTATAGAAATACCATCTTGTGATAGATATAGAGAAAAAAAAATCAATGACACACAGATTTGATTGTTATTCAGTTTAGTTCTTGTTATTGTAGTAGTTTTGACCATAGTTTTTATCAGATATGATAACCAACTAATTATTACTAATAAAGTACCAAAGTAGATGCTAAGATAAGAAGTCTGACAGGGCAAGAATCGAGTAGTCGGACGATCAGCCACAGTGTCTAAACCACTTTATTTGCAGGCAAAATCATACAGTAAGCACACAAAATAGTGATAATCTCTTTGTGTACAGAAAATGTTTGTTTGAAATCACTCCCTTTATGTAGTGCGCTGTATTTACTTATTTTCTTTTTTGTCTAAGTGTGAAATTTACGGGCTCTTTAAATCTCTAAAAGAAAAAAGGTAGTGTCCATATGTGACATGAACGCTACTTTTTGCTAACAATCCCATAATGCAATGCATTGCATTGATATATGCAACAATGACTCTCTATGCCTGTCAGCGATGGCAGTGAAAAGAAATCTTAATTTACGGCTCCCTACAGAGTAAACTACTGTTATATAGGGAATAGTGAATGAGTGGACGAGAGATGGGAGTCGGTCTAAAAACTGTGATGGATCTGTACAACAAACAGTTTGGATAATCTTTTTTTGTTTGTCTTAGTTTTAACCTCCAAATATGTTTGACTAACCTGCAGGTTACACCGGGTTATCTGACTGTTAGTGTTTGTTGCCCCGTCTGACTTCATCGTAGCAAAGTCGCAGTGTTACCACATTTCAGCAATTAACTTGGTGACTCCAATGTTATTATTACTGACAGAAATAATACCCAAAACAAGATATATAAGGCCCAAATTGTTACCCTTTAACACTCGTGGTGGCTAATATTAGCGCTCATTCAAACACTAAGTTCACAGAACAGCATAACACCAACGGCACCGAAAATAATTGTTTTCCAAAGCACTGTTTTGAAAAGGCCCTCTGATCAGCATTTACTGCACAGTAAAATAGACTTTTGCACAAAGGGAACAACACACCGAGCCAAAGAAGATATTTTTGTGTGCTAGATGAAATGACAGGTAACTTAAATGGTCTTACTATTTGTGTCTTCTTCTTTTTCTTTTTAATGGCTCTGAAGAAGCCTTGTTTCTCCTTCTCTTTGGTGGGCTCTGGAGGATTCATGACCATTGCTTCTGCGGCAGACCTACGTGGCAAATGAGGAAAGGATTCATATAAGTCATGTTTGTAATTTTAAGCTCAGGCATAAAAAGTTAATTGAAGTCACGAACCCTAAATAGAACATATTCAATATGAAAAGACATGAGTCCTGAAATAATACCATTAGCATGGTGCACTCCTCTTGTGGTTTATCATGAATAAACAGACTGTCTCTATACAACTGTCAACACAATAAACGCAAGAAAGAAAATATTTTTTTCAACTAAATGACATACAATGGCACATTTAGAGACTGTGATACTTAATGTCACAGCAACATCACCAACTAATCTTTAAAAATTGAATGCAACTTAATTTGTGTTGTGACAAACCTTCATGTGACTAGAGACCTTATCATATAATTATGACATTGTTTTCTTATAATTATGAGATCTGGATCTCATAATTACATTAAAAGGTTATGGTAGTTATCGCTCTCTGAGAAGACAGAGGCATGATGATGCTACTTAATTTAATTTGCTTTCATTTCCTCCTTGGTTTGAGACACTAGGAAATACTAATGTCACTGAATAATGTGGATGATATTTATTAGTATGGATATTCTTTGACCTGAGTGAACAACCAATCAGATGTCCTGCCGTTATGTACAGAAAGTTGATGTGTTGATGGATATAAAACAAAGCAGTAGTATCCTGCACGTCTTTGTCAAAGACTTTTTGAAGTCCTTGTTCAGGAGTCCCGGATTCTTCATGGACACAAAGTCACACATCTGAAATGCCTCCAAGCTCTCAAAATTAGTGACCATTTCTAAATACTATGGTGCCATTTGGTAAAAGCTATCAAAATAAAGCATGCAATAAGGTATGATAAAAATGTTTGAAGTGGCAACATGGCTGAAATTCCTCATCAGGTCACAGAATCTCATCTGAAGAGGATATAATGTAAAAGCAGACATACATTTTTTCTCTTCTTTAATCTCTATAAACAGGTATCTGCATATCAATACAGATATCTGTAGGCAACGGGGTAAGATTTTGGTACCAGAAGCCTTCTGGTTTCCGTTTGTAGTCCGTTTGTAGTTTGTTTGTAGACCAAGTAGTATTGACCAATCACGTTTGAGCAGGCTTTGGTTGCATGCAGGTAAACAGTGTGTGTGGAGAGCAAAAAAGGCGGAACACATTGACCGAAATGCAACCTTGGAACCCATCGGCTATTGTCTGACGATGATTTAGCTTTTTATTAGCTTTTTAAAAATGTATCTGTGTTCACATGCATATATCTGTTTATAAAGATTAGCTGAAAAGTCGTTTGGACTGTTTCAAGTTGCTAATCGGACTGTAAACAATGACTGGCGCATGGAAGAGGGAGTCTTGGCCTGGATATCCGTTATCCAGATATCCGCTGGCTACATCGGAAGCCCCGAAATACTGGCTGTTGCCCCCAGAGGCTAAATCGTCATCAGACAAATAGCTGATGGGTCTATTCTACATCTACTCTTAATGTCTCCATGGTCACAGTACTTTGTATTGTTGGAGCTCAGTGGCTAACAGTATGGAAATGTATCTGAATATTTCAGTTAAAGTTTCTGTCTTTCAAAAAAAATGAATTCTTACCAGTCAAAAGCAGTCTGGCGTTTGGAGTGATTGGCCATGGCAACAGGGTCACCGGGTACGACCGGCCCTCGACCCTGCCCAACACCATCATGGAAAGAAGAGGAGTTATCCGGTCTGGGGGAGGGAACTGAAGAGAAAGAAGGAGGACAGAAAATGATTAAGAAACATTCATTGACAAATACTTGCTTGTATACTCTGAGAGGACAGCTGAAATGATTTTTTTTGTGCACTCACATTTCTCAAAACCTCCACTGTCTGCCTCGTCTATGAGCTGCAGTTGATAAAGAAATGTGTATCTCTGCCTCTTTCATAACAGATTCCTTCCTGTATAATTGTATAATTAGTGAGTCTACACAGAAACACTTATTCTTTGAGTCTAAAACCTGACATTTATCACTAATTTCTCAGACAGCCCAAAGCATTCTGCAATCAAATTCAATTATAGCCTCTTTGGAAATCTAAATGTGACTTCTTCTTGTTAACATTTGACCAGTCAACCGCACTGTAACTGCACTGTATTTTTTTTTCCAAGCTAGCAGCGTAGCTCTAGGCAAGGCAACGCTGGTCTGTCTGACCACAACTTTGGTTCAGACTGAAACATCTCAGCTACTACTGGATGGATTGCCACGAAATTACGAAGATGCATTCATGCCCCCCACAGGATGAATTGTAATCTCTTTGGTGATCCCTTAATTTTTCCTCTAGCACCATAAGGTCAAAATTTTAATTTGTCCAATACTTTGCTTTATGACCGAATTTGCACACATTTGCAAAACTAATAATGTTCCCATCAACCTCAGCTGTACTTTGTGTTTGGTGGTAATTAGCAAATGTTAGCATCCTAATAAACTAAACTAAGATGATGAACATCCTCAGAACACAAAGTTCACCCCCATTCATTTTCTATGGGACACGAGCAAATTGTTTCACAAGGCATTGTGGGATTCCAATTGACGTAGCACTGAACATCGGTGCGAAAAAAAGGGAGAGGTGGAGATGGATGTAATAAGGAGGAATGATACATGAGGTGGCTTGATGGTGCATCAGGAAGCTCCACTTCTGTACAACCCTTCCCTACCAGATTACAAGGACAAGGTCAAAAGAAATGAAACTTGGCACAAAGAAGCACAAATTGTCAGAGAAAACAGTGAGTTGTTTATTTATACAATGTTTGTTAAGCAATGCAAACAGACTAAACAACTTCTTGACACTGTGCCATTGTGTGTCCTTGTCAGCTGGTGTCGACATGCCCATAGTAATGAGTAAGAAGTGGTGGAGGCAATACGTGATTTGTTTGCTTCCAGTGGGTCTTAACCGACACATTTGTACCGGCTTTACATCAGATTGTTATCATTGTCAGAGCATGTTGAAAGCTGAAACAAGTACAGCTTCAATAGCACGGCTCTAGACTCTTTTTTATCTTGTATTTTATTTTATTCTTTTAAATTCCTTTAGAGTATGCCTTTTCATACTACATTTTGTTGTTTCATATCTTGTTTTACTCCCTTTTAATGTTTTATGTACAGCAGTTTGAATTCCCTTGTTGTTGAAAGGTGCTATACAAATAAACTTGCTTTAACTCACCGAGCTAAAACAATTCACTTTTCTGATGCAATATGTGAAGCCACATTACATGCAGTTTTTTTGGTGTGTCCTGTTCTTTACCTCTGTAGAAGCTGCCAACTCTTCGAGGCATGGACTCAGTGAAGATCATCCGGTTCTCCTTGGAGGACCCTCCATCCTCACCGTGAGGGTCGTGATACATACCAACCTGGGAAACACACACATCATGCAGACAATACAGACACACACATACACAAATGCACACATGGACACAGGACGACACAAAGTGTCTCAATATCCTCATTTTTGTGAGAAATAATCTCATATGATCTCATTTCACCCTTTTTTTCATTAGCTATCACATTCTCTACTGGCTCACATCACAAGACATTCGAGACAATCTTAGAGCTTTTCAGTGAGGTTACATTTATACCAGCGACAACGTGCAGTGAGGCTGTTGACCTGAGTAAGAAACAGAAAAAGCTATGGGAACCAGCGGTCAGAAGAGCTACTGTCTGTGTTCGGTGAACTGGCTGGAGGTAGGGAGGAGTTAGGGGGTCGGACCTCATTTTTAGAGCGCTGTGTATGAAAAGCAGCAGTGTTGTCCCTCGTAGAGTCTTTGATGGGGCCACAAGGATGGCTCATGTCTTTAGGGGACTGCTCACTCTGTTGAGAAGACGGACAGGTGCAGGTCAAAGCAGACTGGAGAAGCAGCATGAAGCAGTGGCAATGATAATGTGAGACACTGACATTTCCTGCCCACACACATCAACTTGTAAAATACCCATACTCGCACGCATATACGCAGACACACACACACACACACACACAAGCAAAAGAAAATATCCACCTGTTAGCAATATCTTGAATATTTGAGCTACAATGCATTTCAGATTGTTTCTATACCAACCTGCCTCATCCTCTACTGCTTTAATAATTTCCTACATTTCCCACAACTCCCAGAAAAGGGCATGAACATGCTGCATTCAGAAGTGGGTTTTAATTGCAGAGGGAGAGCATCTGTGCTGATGGAACATGAGAGAGAGGGTTTTCCAAAACCTCCTCAAACCTCATCATCTTGTGGATTGCATTATGCATTATGGTCTATTGAAGCTACCGTTGGCAGAGAAATCGAGCTAAAATGTCAGGTTCCAGTAAAATTAAAGGATAGATTTGGGGTTTTTCAAGTCTGTCTTAATACAATACTGCCAATATGTATGTGGAAATGAGTCTTGGTCACTGTAACAACTCCTACTTTCTGTGTTGTCACTAAACCCACAGATTCCCAGAAATATTACTGATGATATGACCTCTGTTTTCAAGATATTGCAGCTACAACTCTTTGTTGGATAAGATGCTCTTTTTTAGAGAACACTATCATCAACACTGGAACACTATTATCTACATTTGGCCCTCTAGCTCTGGGAATAAAAACAGTAAATTGACAGCTGATAGAATGGATGCTGAAAACAGCGAGTATATTAATTTCCAACTTTCTGTAAAATGGGTATTTTAGGGTGAACTTTTCCTTTAACCACAACCAGACTCATAGGACTGTCTGCCACTAACCCTTGTCATGTCATCAGTGCAGTCCTCTCTTGAAGAGCTCACTGAGTGCCCAGTCAGGGTGGTCCGGTGCTGGAGTTGGGGGGAGAGGAGCTGCAAGCTGCTGGCACGTGTCGGTATTGCCTGTCCCGGTGGAGGCAAGCCTGCCATCCCACTTTCAACTCCATGAGGTCTGTGGCGCTCTCTTCTTACGTACATGGAGTGGCGCTGAGGCCTTTGCTGAGAGGAGAATGGGGAGGTATAACCCAGTCCGTAATGGTAAGATTCATGTGGGGAAGGCAGGGTGTGAGTGGAGGGCATCCCCGGTCCTCCTGGGTCTAAGAGCTCCGGAGCATTGGCCTCCTCTGGAGAGGAGAGGAAAGATGTCTTAGTCTCAAGTAATGTTTATTTTCAGTATTGGTGTCAGTCATATCAGTAATTTATTATAAAAAAATGTGAAATTTGTCCAACCAAATGTCCAAGATCAAAGGTATTTAATTTAAAATGATATAAAACAGAAAAAAACAAAAAAAATCCTCACATTTGCAAAGTCAGGACCAGTGAGTGTTTGCCACTTTTGCTTCATAAATTACATAAACAATTGTCAATTAATGTCCTGTTTATTGATTAATTAATTAATAATTTCATAATGACTGTACATGTCACCCAGTTTCTATTTTTGTTCCTCATCAGCTACTGTATTTGCTGTACCAACAATACAAACCGGTGATTTACTGGGAAGTTGTTATAAAAGGTACATTATGCTGCATTCCTGTCAAGTTGTCTTTATTACCATAATTACCAGTTTCCACTCTGTAAATACTGTTCACATCAACATCCAAGTTGGTATCATGACTGGGAAACTCATTCTCATTTTCCTGAAAGCTCTAAAAGCTCTGATAAAGCCAACCTTATAAAACTGACCCTAAATAATACAGATGTGCCCCTAAAAGTAGACAAACGGATGTCTATTAAGTCCGTGTTCAAGGTAGTTTAATGTACATTGAATGGATAAAATGTTATATTGGCCATGCACTGTATTTTTTAATACTAACATGACCAACTATGCAATCATACAACTGCTTTGAACACTCGCAAGTTGCACAAATGGGAGTCTTTTATTACTGCCATACATCTGACATAACATGAACATGACACTAGTATTATGTGCAGCAATTTCTTCAATCCAAGACAATTTTCTATCTTGGGAGCCAATAAAAGCAAACTCGACATTGACCTACATTATGATATTGGCACATTTATTTATGTCTTGTACATTAAAGACATTAGAGGCCAAAGCCAAGTCTCCATTTTTGATTCAGTGGACAATAAAGTTGAATCTAAAATACAAGCCTACCTGGTGCCATGGATTTATGTCTCGATTTGTGTCTGGAGGAAGAGTCAAGTGTGCTGCTCTCCATACGGACGTTGCCGCTGCTACGAGAGGCGGGGCTATGCCCGGAGCGATCACTGTGTCGTGCAGAGGGGCTGCCGGGCGGCCCTGGAGGACCTGAAGGGGTGTTGAGGTCTAAACAGCTAGCAGGGAAGAAGCGAGCGCCAGGTCCCACCCCAGCTGTCGTGTTGGAGTTTGGGTCATCTGGGTGGAGTCGGCCATCGCTGAGGTTCCCTACAGATTTGGCGTCACTCAGTGCGCTGTGGCTCTTGGACAGGCTGAGATAAGACGCTGAACTTTTAGAAGAGGAGGACATGGATCCATGAGCAGAGTCGGCCATACTGTGGGCATGTCGGCCATGTTGTTTCTCTCCTCCAGACTGCAGCGTGTTGGTCTTGCCTTCCAGGAAGGTGTGGCGGCCGGCCTGCTGCTGCTGAGAGCGGGAGGAACTGGGCTTGCTGTGGCCGTATTTCGCCCCGTGTCCCTGGTCTGACAGCTTTGGTGAGGGTCCTAAGCTGAAATCAAACTCTGTCTTGCCTTTGACTTCTTTAGGACTGAGGAGGTGTGGCAGGTTGTTATTAGCCAGATCTTTGCTGGATGAGGCAGAACGATTCAGAGTCTGGGACATGTACTGGCTCTTGGGGTGGAGCGTAGGACTTAAACTGGACGGGGCTGGTTTGTTACCATTGAGGAAACTCTCGTTGCCAAGGTGATGGAGGTCTCCATGGCGAGGGAGGCTTGAACATTCTTTGCTGTTGGAGCGACGGTGGCTCGTGCTTTTACTGTGACTCCTGGAAGGGCAGATAAGGGGATGTTTGTCAGTATGCTTACATTGTATTAGACTTCATATTTAAAACAGCCTTATTTGACTTTGTCCACTTGACGACAGCTAAACACTCTGTAAACACAGCATTGACTTTTTATTACCCTGTTTACACATCCACCAGACACGGAGCAACATTAATATTCATTTGCAGTTGTGTTTGTGTCCACTTGGTGAATGTAAGTCCAAAATTCGCTCTGCTTTTAGCTCATTGTTGGTATCAAGCGGGTAGCCAAGGGGAAGGGAAGGCCAATGCAGAAGTGACGTAAACCTGCATTCTTTCTAATGGCCAGCAGGGGGCAACGCCACTACCTCCAAAAAGAAGTCTGTTTGTATAGAAGTCTATGAGAAAATGACCCTATTTCTCACTTGATTTATTATCTCAGTAAACACTTTCCTAATACGTATATGGTCTCAATTGCTAGTTTCAAGTCTTCTTCAATACAGCATTTTAGTAAATTATGGTCCCATTTAGAGTAAAATAGACCATAAAGCAGGGTATGCTTTAGGGTGTGGCTACCTTGTGATTGACAAGTTGCTATCACGGCGGTGTGTGAGGTGCTGTGGTTGGACCCTAGGGAGCTCCTCCCCAGCTCCACGCTCTCGTCCAAATATGGTCACTTCTCATCACTTCTGGCTCCAAAAAACCAAGATGGCGATGATCAAAATGCCAATCTCCAGGCTTCAAAACAGGAGTCCACACACCAATGAGTGATGTCACAGTGACTATGTCCATTATTTTTATACAGTCTACGGTTGGTATCCACCAACTCCGAAGGGAACGCTGGCTCTTTAGCTCCTTTACTGAAAACAGTTGCCTGCAGCCTTCTTTGTGGGTTCGTCACTACGAGCGACACCTTTCCCATTACATCTAGTCATTTAAACCATTGTGAATACAAAAATTGTTTATAGTGGCTTTAAGTTCTCACAAGAACGTGATCTTCATGGATGGAAACTCTGTTTTCTTTTATGCTCATCAAGTTGTTGTATACCCAAAAGAACACTATTAACCTAAAAATATTCCCAAAAAATCAAGTTAGACCAGCTCAGCCTTTCGTCCAAACACCCTACAACTGATTGACTGAGAACCAGTTCAAACAATACTTGAAAAAATTCTATGCCTTAAAAGATGGAATAAATTTATCCTTGGAGTGGACACCTTCTCATCTCTGGCAACAATGATAGCAGCCATTATTACCAAATATGGTGTCACCCATGTCTCTTCTTAGACACTTCCCTTGCCTCTCTGCCAGTCTGGGACAATGATTGGCCTGAAGCCACATGACCATATACCCAACCCATCTTTGTAGATGCCTCATTGGCCAATATGTGTCTGGATGTACATGATTGGTTGTCTTTTATATTTTTTTGCCTTTTTGCTTCATACTTAACCTACTTTATTTAAGTGTTGTTTGTTTTACGATGACCCTGATGAAAGCCACAAGCCGAAACGCATTGGTCTAATAATAAAGTTGTTCTATATACTACAAGTGTTGCTGGAGTTTTGACCTCAGCAGCCATAATTAGAAATTTAGGATTTATTAACATGTCTAATGTTTTACCTGAAAGTCATATTATTTTGTACAAAAAAGAAACATGATTGTGTCCATACTTGCAATCATGTTGTAAAATTGTGATGGTTGTGTTTTTTTCAGCGAGCTCCAAATGACATATCCTCTATTATTATTATTCTGTTGAACATTTATAGTTCTATAATCATAGAAATTGGATGATATAAATGATGATAAAGATTTTTTTAATCCCCTATGTATCCAGGGAAGTTTTACTTCCTTTTTCAGAGATTTCCTGATCATCCTGTAACAGATTAACTTTCAGTATTTCTAATTCCTAAATTTACCCTTGAGTTCACAGCTGCCCTCAGATTTGTCTGATGTTGACGATTTTGCTATAGTGACACTGTTATCCCTTTTAATATCTCTGGTTGTATGATTGTGGTATGGTATGGTTACTTTATCTATAAAAGGTTAAGCAATTTAAAAAAACAATATCATGACAAAATCAATATTGCATAATGTCTATTAATATGTATCCAAAATGTCTCTGTAAAATGACCTCAGGTACAGTGTACGCTGTGACAGAAGATGAAAATTACAGAACGTAGTTTGACCTTGTAGGAACTGTGTTTTCTCCGTGATGGTGTGTTTTCCTCTTGGAGGAGCGCGGCGGGTTGGGAGAGGCAGGAGGAGGCCTCTCTCTCTCTATCTGCCTCAGAGGCTGGAAGGCTGGATGGTTCAAACTCTGCTCCGTCAGATAACGCTCCGTAGGGTTTAGTAGCAGCAGGTTCTGATGGGGGAAAGACACACATATGATGCAAAGAAGGAGCATTTTCTACTGGCTGTACAAATATAAAGTATAACAAGAAGATAAGAGGATAAGCTATATACTGTAACATACACACATGTATGTGTATTCTTGGTATTTTACCTTCATCAGATCCAACATCAAACCGCTTAAGATGCCTTGATACCTTCTCTCCAAAGTCTGAGGATGAGTAACTGAGGGAAACTGACACACACAAAAAAAAAAAATTCAATCAATTTAATATCAAAACTTAACTTTTTTGTGCATAGAAAATTACTCTTTTGATACAGTAGACGTTCCAGCCCATAAGAAGAAACGATCAATTGAAATCACTGGATCACACTAAACAAACTACCAAACACACACTCGCATTAACACACACTCACACACAAAGTCTTTGCTCGGCCTTCTGGGACATTTTCTCTCGCTGCTAAACTGAACACCAACCACTTATCTCATGAGTCATAGCAATCCACTCAGTCATGGTGCTGGGAACGCTGCCACAAGAGAGAGAGAGAGAAAGAGAGAGAGAGAGAGAGAGAAGGAAAGGAGGTAAAAACAGAGAGGAGGAAGAGGAGGAGGGGGAGAAAGAAGGAGCAGAGAAGAGGAACAGAGGCGACTACAGGAAAGACAAAGGATGAATGTTTCCTACCCTGATTCCATGAAAGCGAGGGTTGTTGTAGAAGAGTTTCATCTGTTCAGCAGGAAGTGGCCCCAGGACCTTCTGGATGGTGAAGAGCTGGAGAGGAAATTAAATAGCATCATAATTAATAGTATGATATATAGTGTGTGAAACCAATAATTATGTTTAAATATGGACTTAATCACATACAATCAGTTGTAACTATACTGTACTTGAATATTTTTGTTATGTTTATGAAATTTGAAACCTGCGTTAACTGATTTTTTTTGGCAGAAAGAATCAGTTTTTAAGCTGATATGTTGAACTTGTTAGCAAACAGTTGCTTCTTTACACATCCAGCTGTTACAGAGCAACACTGTCATTTATTTGCAGCCGAGTTTCTGTCCACCTGGTGAATGTAAGTCCAATATTCACTCATTTTTAAGCTCTGTTTTTGCTCTCTACCAACTCCTGAGGGAAATATCTGGCTCTTTAGCTGATAAATGCTCCACTATTTTCACCAGCACTAGCTACAGCTAACTGTGTCTGTTTGCTGTTTGGTGCTGAACAGGTAGTGTACAGTGGATTGTTAGAGTTTTTTCTCTGAAAACAGCTGCCTGCTCCGGCTGAAAACGGCACTATGAGAGAGGTGACAGTGAACCAAAACAGTTAAATTGCAGTCAGACAGCTAAACAATGAGCTGAAAATATAAAGCTCCGTAAAGCGAAGGGGAGCTGCAGATTCGGGTGATAATTCTCTGTAGGTTCATCACTACAAGCGATGCCTCTGACATTACCTATCATCATTTTATACATTCTTATTTTTAAACATATTTATTATAGCAGCCTTAACAAAGGCTGTAAGAATTATAGGGATATTGAGTTTATTCTTGACTTTGGATACAGCAGCTGCCAAAACAATCTCGCCTCAACACTAAACTTTTAAGTCCTCAGACATACTCAGACAGAAAGACTGATAAGTGAACATCTACATTTCCATGACAACTGGGCAAGTGCTATCTGCTATTGAAGATCATGTGAAGTGATAGAAAGCTCCAGAACAGCAAATGGACCTTGAGGTGAGACAGCTTTATGAATTGTATGAATAGTGCTGTTGTCCCTGTTGATATTTTTGGATTAACTGTAATCGTGTTGACCTTTCTTTATGTTTTAACTGCATTTGAGCAGATCACACTTTATGATTCATCTGATTTTAACTCATAATATTTTCACCCAGCAGTGAAAATACTGTTATACTGAGCTTTATAGACCCCATCACAAGAAACAATATTCCTTTTAAGACCTGTTATTGTGGAGATACAATGATAAGATTGAGATACACTGGGATGAAAAAGGGGATACAATAAATATAAAAAGTCTTGTGGTGGTTTAGGATCAAAGCTGATTAAAGTGAATCAATCAATTATTAAAACTTATTTCCTGTCTGTATTTTCTTACTTTTTTTCACCACTACTATGGGCTCACCAACCTGATCAATCTCACTTTCCCCTGGAAACAAAGGCTGTCCGTCACTCAGCTCCCCGAGGATACACCCCACCGACCACATGTCCACCGCCTTCCCATATGGAGCCCTGAGATGAAGAGAAAAAAGAGACGAATAGATGATTTATGTGCGTCAAACCTATGACAGCACATGACGACCTTGCCTGTTAGATGGCAGGGGTGATGAGGGTGAAAATGAGAATAACAGGGGCGAAAATGAAGTCCCGCAAATGATTGTGAGAATGACAGTGATAATGATGATGGGTGTGACAATATTGTCGGTGGCGGCACCGGAAAGTAAAACGACGGGCGCTGTGTTACTGAAGGAGACGCTCATAAAGAAGATGGTCATTTCTGAAGGAATGGAGCTGAGGAGTCTGGTGAGAAATGGCAAGAGATCTGGCAGCAGAGAAGCAGAGGAGCGGTGGTGTTGGAGGGAGAGAGTATTTGAGTGGGCGGCATTCAAACGCTGTCTCAATAAATGTTCCAGGGCATTTACTAAATCAGGCTACAGCAGTGAGGCTGGATGACGTTCAGCTGTCTCCAAGCTAGAATGGACATTCAATGCAGCAAAAGCATCAAAAACAACTGCGAAACCGAAAATTTGATCTCAGGATACATTGTGTACATAGCGGTTCATGTCGTCATGCTGTAAAAGGTGAATCATTGCATCTGCTTCGGGAAACAGTAACACCTGATTGCACATGATCTGAATAATGGTAGCCTCTTAACATCCATCCTTTTTTTTTTTTTTAATTTTCACCTATTGGCATACCCAAATGGAAAAGCTTATAACAGAAGAACTATAAAGGCCAAGATGCATGTATTAGGCTTCATTTGAATGGTAATATCTTCTAGTTTCTGGAAATGTGCTTGTTTAGCATGTGGCTAAAACACAACTAAAACTACATCATTTCAAATGTGGCTCAAAAAAGTGTTTTTGGTCCTTGTCTATAGTGAGTCATGCATGAATAACAATAACTAGGACATGCTTTATGCCAGAACTATGCAGACATATCACCACATACCTTCTACATCTTGTCAACCACACCTGTATGAAATTCCAGACCTCTAGGCCTAACCTCATGTGAGCTAGTTTTTAGTTTCTGGTGTCACTGGTGTCTCCGAACCTCTCCAAAACGTCTCCAAGTGGCCAAATTGTGCCAATTGCTTTTATTCATTACTGCGTGATACTAAGCTGCTTACAACTGGCTTGAGCGGGTCTAGCGACCCGGTGGATGTTAAGATGTTAATGAGGATAAAAAAGGTGAACAGGGAAACTTATTTATGGACACACATGAAATTTAATATTACCAGATGGGTGACTTTTCCACATACAACAAAGCTACAATTAAACCAGGACTTCATGAACCTTTTCTTATCAACAACCCTTCAAATACAGTAGATCCACTTTAGACTAAATTTAATACAATCTGAAATTCAATAAAATTTAATACAAAGTCATTTTTAAGCAAAAACCACCAACACAGAACACTCTCTGGTTTTAGTTTCTACAATATGAATATTTGCTGCTTTTCTCTTTTATATAACTGCCTAACTGGATGTTGCCTTGTGCTTTTTTCCGTGCTGTATTTCTGTAATTCTGCTATTTCTCTCTATTCTGTACACACAACATCTACTGAACGTCTGTCCATCTTGGAAGAGGGATCCTTCCTCTGTTGCTCTTCCTGAGGTTTCCTGAAGGTGTTTTATCGCTCTACAGATTGTAAAGCGGCCAGATGTGACCGATCCAACACACAGTTTCCTCTTTTGCTTCCCTTTCAGTAGCATTATGGTTGTTAAATCACATCTAGTATCACATATATTGTGTATCAAGTTGTTGCAGCTCTTAATTGAAGCTCTATGATGTACATTTATGTCTTCCATGGCTGCACCAGTCCATCAGATGGAAATATTCTCCATGTCAGCTTCAACATTTCCCCAATTCAACCTGATACATTTGGAATCTTTGGAAACTTTAGTCTCAGTTTGTAATGACTGGCACGCAGGTGGATAGGTTGCTTCTTGTTAAAATTATTAAAATTCAGTGTTTTCGCTATCACATACCTTCATTCAGTCATGGCAGGCCGCTGACTGAAGTTATTAGTGCCACAGCAATCCCTCATGTTACATAAAAATACGTACAGCTGGTTATATATTTTTATGATGGTGGTTTTACGATGTGTCCTACTGGTTTTATGTCATGTGTGTTCTTATTGCCTTTGTTATTACTCTGTGTTGTTTATTTGTTAATCTGCGTATTGTGGAAATGCAGTATGGAAGTTGTCAAATATCCTCATGGGGACAAATAAAGTACATCTTGATCTTGACATTGATTTTATATTTGGGAAATGAGGGCACTGGTATAGGATTGGTGCTCTGTATCGGCAGATATCCTGAATTAAGGTGCTGGAATCAGTATTGCATCCTCATCTGATATAATCACCCATTAAATAATCCACCCATCTGGTGCTCTGAGAAGAGAAAGAAATAAATACTGAGAATTATTTGCATCAACCAACAGAACAACGGCCCTTTTTCTCTCCCTGTGTCTCACTGTGTCTCCCACACACACACACACACACACACACACACACACACACACACACACATACACAGACTCACCCCAGCAGCAGCTCAGGTGAGCGGTACCACCTTGTGGCCACATACTCAGTATAGTTGGCATCTGTTCCTTCAGACAGGTTACGAGCAAAACCTGAGAAACATGGAAATTACAAATAAATTAATAAATCACCCAGACCTGATTTTGTATGTTAGACATCCAGTAGACAGCATGCAGGCTATTTACAATCCTTCACATGAGGGAAAAAAAGTGGATAATTAGTAAGAATAAAGTAGGATCAACATTCAAATCGTTTGGACAGCTACAGTAACAACATGGCCATCATCCCATGTGACTGGACTCTAATTGGTTATGTCACTGCAGGCGGGCTGAGACTGTGTTTTAGATAACTGGTGTACAGAGAGTCCATTTTAAGCATGAAAAATCACAATAAACAGAATGCCAGAACCAACAGTGAATAACAAACAAATCTCACCCCAGTTGACTCAGTAGGGTTGCAAAAACCAATTATGCAAAGCTAACTGACCGTGTGATTTTGCAAAGACTCATCCAAACATAGAAAACGCACCTGGGAAAATGCAAAATGACAAAACTGTGTCGTAGCAGTACGAGTTATTAGACTTTTACAGGGGAGACAGGTGCCTAACATTAACCTGACTTTAATGAGATACGCTTTTGGCAAATCAATTGTGATAACAACCATGACAGTACATTTTATGGTGCCGGTTGGCTGCTTTCCAGTGGCAGAATTTATCCTCCTGATACACAACTTACAAGGTGACAAATAATGGTGGGATTTTTCACAGCAAACTGAGTCCAAGAAATCAAATTGGCAAAATTAAATCACAGATATAACAGCAAAAATCACAACTAATATGACAGCATCCCAATGAATTTGCACATAAAGAGGGATGTTTAATGAGTCACCATTCAGTCTGTAAAACAACTATGTTGATTTAACAAGCAATTACCTTACAGAGAGACTGTGTGGTTTTACTGCACTGCGCATGTAAGTCTCAACAACTCAGTGTGACAATATGGCTGCTATAAAGAACAGAAGAAGGCCAAAGACTCACCAAAGTCACAGAGTTTGAGAACATCCTCCGAGCTGATGAGGAGGTTCTCTGGTTTGATATCTAGAGGAGAGATGCAGACATAAACCTGTTAATGATGTTTTAATCTTATCACTATCCTACAATACTCCAGTTCACTGTAATTAAACATGATGTCCATCTTTCTTAATGATAATCAGTCAAATGTACAGTATATGAATGTGGTTAGAGAGTGAGTTTGTGATCAGAAGGCTACTGGCACAAACATTTTTCACTTCCCCCAACTAAATTCTCCTGTCTTGAGAAACTAAGGTAGATTTGCTCACCAGCAAGAAGCGTTAAAGTGCTGAAAGACTCCCAGGTATAAATGTGTATTTATGTGTACATATAAAGACAGAATAAACATACTTAAAACAAATAATTTGAAGTATTGACTAAAGTAGCTGGCTAGCTACATGGGATGTTGATCCTTAATCCCGCCAACTGAGCTCTGATTGATCGACTGTTTCTTGAACCAGCGTTCAAACTGGCACGACACCAGACTGATTTGAATCTTTGTACAAATCTGAAATGTGGGCAGTGATCCAAAGGTCTGGAACGAGGTTACCTTTAAAGGGGACATGCCACGCTTTTTTGGAATTTCCTGTTATTTTTATACTGTTGTGATGTTGAATGTCTATGTTAAACATGGTCAAAGTTCAGAAATTTGACGTTAACGTATGTAAACATGCTCCCTGAAAGTCAAAAGCCCAGACTCCAACCTGCTCTGAATGCTCTATTTGCAATGTTACCTCTACCTCCTCCTCATGATGACATCATTTTGTTCGCACATGTCCAACAATGGTCGTCTGTTGGTAGCCTTTGTTGCTAAGGTTGTTGCTAAGGTTGTTTGCCTTGTGCACTCACATTTTTTGGATCAGATTCGGACTTGAGTGGATGTATTTGAGAAGTTTCCATTTTGAGTAAAGAATGAAAAAAGACGTGAAATCCTACTAGTGCTGTTTGTATACATAGCCTCCAGAGCTGCTGAAAGTCAGCTGAGAGGCAGCTTCTGGAAGCTAACCAATGAGAACAGAGTGGGCTCTTCGAGGCCTTAAAGAGACAGGAGCTAAAACGGCCTGTTTCAGACAGAGGCTGAACTGAGGGGCTGCATAACGGGCCAGTATAAGATAAATAAGTTTTTGAACCGTAAATCATGCAAAGATATTCCAGTAGAACCCAAGAATATAAATATAGACCTTAAATATCTACATTTGCTTTTTTGTTTTCTTTCTTTATAATTGTTGAATGTTAGTCCCCTAGTCCAGTGTCCCCAATATCTCCTGTTTCAAGAAAAACTTATAATCAAGTAAGATCTGAAACAGAAATGATCTCTTCAAATCACTTGAATCATTGGCAGATTTCTTCCCTTTTTTATGTAAGAAAAATGTCATTTTAAGACTCAACACCAGACAAAGTGGCATGGATATTTCTGCAGTATAGAAATAAAGATAAACTCTTCACCTCTGTGCACAATCTCATTCTTGTGACACCAGTTGATGGCTTTGATGAGCTGGTAGATGTAGCTGCGGACTTTATCAGGCGGTGCACCGTTGGGCAGTTCCTCTAACAGCTCCAGCATATTCTGTAAAAACCACAAACAACCACTTACACTGAGGACAGAGCTTGGAAATGTAGCCTTGTGGGATACACATAAAATAAACTGCTTGGCATGGTGAAGCGCTTTAAAATATGAATGCTGTTGAGCTTTTTTCAAGTATTTCCTAGATAATTTATAAAATGGGGATTCCTCTCCCTGGTCTAGGATTTTTTTTAACCCTGACAGGGGAGTGACACTCCAGCGAGGGGATACCAGGCTAAAATGACTAGATATCAGTATGAAAATAACACCTGTCGTGAAATAAACACTTGGCTGGATACCCTGGCAACTCAGTGGGGAATACCATTATTCACCAACAGCATAGTTCATGTGTTGCCATGGTGATGCTGTTTTATGCTTAACTGAGCAGTCTCAACATCCTGAAACTTAGAGTCTAGATACAGCAGAATAGAAATTTTGCTGACCCTCTCAACATATTCAAACACAAGGTAGAGTTTCCCCCTCCTGCGAAAGGCTTCCTTCAGCTCGACGATGTTGTCCTGCTTCAGCGTCCGAAGCATCTTCAGCTCCCGAAGGGTCGTCTCCTTGACCTCCTCATTTTCTGTGCGGAAATTAAAGAGACAGTAATGATACTGCTGCTCGGTCTTTCCTCTTTCTCTCCCTCCCTTTCTCCCTCGTCGCTGCGTCACTCACCTTCGCTGTCTTTGAACTTCTTAATGGCCACCAGCTCGTTGGTTTCCTGTGAATAAATGAGGAGCGTGAGTTGTGTTAAGACAAAAGATCCCAACGTATGCAGTTAAAGAAAGCTCCCAGCTGCTTTCTAAAGAAAACAACCATATAGATGGATAAGAACAAAAGATGAAGAGGAGAAATAAGAGAAACAGTAAGAATATTTAAATGCATTTCCAGTACACCAACATAAGAGTCAGTTATTTTACCACAGGGCACTCGCACACAAAAAGCAGCACATCCTTGGCTAAGATGCATCTTAGGTCTTCTACAGCTTTTTGCAGGTTGCTTGATTGACCTTGCTAAATTTTACAGGCTGGTGTGACTGCAGAGTCAGAGATTTACCATAGCTTTGTTTCAAAGGCTGTGATGCACCAGCAACTGAAATGCTCTGTTTTTAGTTGTTGTTTTCAGAGAAAACAGTTACAGTAAAGGATAAGTTCGCTGTTGTGTTGTTCCTAATCATATAGTATATTTGTGCATACAGCAAATTCCCAGGTTGTGACTGTGAAACTTATGATTCTGCAGCAGCATTCTCACAGATCTTAAACACAGTCCAAGTTGATGAATTGTCTTAGGCTTCAAAACCATCAAAAATCATTTTGCAGTAACAGGACGATCACACGTATGCATATAAGTTCAACAGTCACAAACTGCACTCTTCATGGAGATTTTAGTGACTGAGAGAAATCATGGTCTCACCACTCTTTTTCATATAGAAAGATATGAGACTATACTCAGAGCTTCTCGTTGCTGAAAATTATATTTAGAATGGGTTTTGAAGGTTTAAATGATTACTGCACTGGACTGTGTTGAAGCACAGTGAGAAGCTGCAGCAGAAAGGAAATCATGAAACCAATGAACTACGCATGTTTATAAATCATGGGAATACGTTTAGTGAATGTGAACATTAAATATCCCCTCCAGACATGTTTTAAGATGTATGTAAAACACTCTACTTTGAATAATAATGTGTGTCTAATATGTTTTTTTTCCACAAAATCTTCATTAATCTTCACCCTCTCCTTCATTAAAAATTCCAGATCTATTTATATGCAAATATTGCTTATTTCACAAGTTTAACTGCTTGTAATAAATCCATAAATCCAAGTTTCCACATCATACCTGTATAAGTTGCATACTGGAGCACGACTGACTCCAAACTAGTTGTGATGTCACAAATCCTGCTCATTAGCCCCTTAAACTCTGATTTTCGAGTACAGAGAAACTTTCCACTTTCAGTAGATTAATGTGAAAACAGCCTTCTAGTGTCAAACTCTGCACATACATCATTCTGCACAGTGAAACTCAAACATCCAACTGACGTAACAAGAAGAAAAACACATTTTTTAACTGGAGGGCTACTTTAAGTGACTAACGATTTGCATCTAGCAGTCTGGTCAGAGCTTTGGATTATAACTGGGTGGATGGTTTTGTCAAGAAATTGGTGAGGAAAAAAGATCTGGATTAAGGTATGATTACAGCATGGCTGGGTTAATATACAGTACAGTGCAGAAGCTTATGAGGCCACATAGAAACCCTGACATATGAGGAGGAAGGCTAATGGGTTGGGATGAAAAATGCATCATGTTAAGAAAGAAAAAACACGCTAACAGATGTCTATACATACATATTGCAGGGATGTGACATCATATGTTTTTAGATGTCTAGCATGAGTCTAATGTCTGGCATATTTTTCTGATAAATAACAGTAATTTTATACATGCTAATAATATTGTGTGAATCCTCTGTGCTGCTCTTTTCTTATCTGCAAATGTTTCTTTTTGCTGTGTTAAAGTTACTGCTACTAGCTGCCATTTTTCACTGGAATTCCAATTGTCATGTTTGAACTAAAGCTGGCAGATGTCTCTCAATGTGTGTTGTGTCATAAAAACTGTCTCGTACAAACAAACATGAGAATGTCTGTTGTTTTCCAATTAAATTACAACATACAGACGAGTCTCCCTCTGTCCTCTGCTACTCTCGTGTCTTTGGTCGTTTCGTGTATGGAGGATTCAGACAACAGAGACGCCTCAGTGTTGACAAAGGTCACACAGTGAGGGGCTGCAAGCCACTGGCAGTGATATCTCTTACATAAGCCAATTGTTTGACTGAACATGCTTTTCACAAAGTGATCATTTTTATATGAATCTTATCCAGGACAGAGAAATGTAATTAAACAACATGGGTTTACAGCTCTGACAGCACTTGATCCAGAGAGTGGAGTAAAATTTTCCAGTGAAGGGAGGCATCTCTGAATAGAAAATGGGGAGATTTACTGTTGTTTACCAAGCAAAACAAAAAACACACATACCAACACCCGTACAGCGCATGTGACTTCAAGCTCTGTGGCAACAACTTGCAACTTGCAGTGTGCTGATGAATCTCATGCTAATGTGTTAGGGTGGGAATCTTTGAGAATCTCACATTATTCAATTCAGAATCGATTCTTGATTGAATGAATAGAAAATGGGGGGTGAGGGGGGGAACTGGCATAACTGGCAGATAAGATAAATGGTCCGCAGCCACATTCATTAACTGCATTAATGAATTAATGAATTAATGTGAAAGCATCTTACAGTCTTCTGCCTGTATGAGAATAACAAAATGAGGGGGAGGCGGAGTGCTCTGCTGTGTTGTTATTAACGTCATGTCTCCAGCAGTGGAGAGCAGCCTCTCTGCTGCACCGTTAGCTCCGGGGAAAGGCATCGCTGGCTAACACGCTGAGCGGGTACAGGGTTTTTGAGGTGAAACAGGCTAAGCACCAACTCATTTTCTTCGCCTTGGTTTAAGTAGTTTAATGCTGCAGTGTGTGTTGGTCAGCTGGTCTTGTTTGTTATTGCTGAAGTTTGCTGCTCTGCTCCGCTAACATTAGTCTATGACCTCAAATTTGTCTCGCAAAGGTAATTATTTACTCATTAAATCAACTGCTGCCTTTTGTGAAGATGAACTCTAGCATGGGCATGCTGTAGACTGTGCAGGTGCTGTGCTACCCTTGCAGTTGAGTTTCGCCTTTTTGTTCCATAAACATCACGTTATGAAGTAACATTCAGAAAATCGATTTTTGACTTTTCTGAATTGATGCAGAATCGTCCACGTCTGCATTGGGATGCATCTTAGAATCGATCTCCCCACCCCTACTCATGTGTGGTGTTACTGACCTCCACTGTTGAGTCAGCGCACCTATAAATAGCCTCAGGCTTGCTAATATTGGGCTGATGAAATGAGCAGGTCCAGATAAGATAAGGTCAACCACTTATTTTTTAATATGTCTGTTCTTCTTCTTCTTCTTTTTGGTTTTAACGGCATTTGGCAACCAGTGTGTTTGTCTGTTCTGCTACTCCTTGTCCCAAAATACCGTAGCTATTCGATTTACAATACAATCAATGGAATGAATCCTTTTTAAATTTCTGTTGTAAGCATGCGATGTACACAGTGACGTGTTATTGAATAACCAGTAAAAACCCTCAGCTGTTATCAAGTAAAGAGCACTACAGAAAACGGAGCTTTGCATTAGTTCTTCAGGTGGATCACATTAAAGATCGGCTGATCAGCTGACTCATTCATCCTCAGCATAAATTGACTCATTAATTCATCATCTGTTCGACTCATTAATTCATCACACCCCCCTGTCCCCCCGGCAGACGTCTTTGTGCGTGCCTTACATTTAAAGCTGGAGTGCGGGACTTTTACATATAAATGAACGTCTGTTACATTCAAGCCCTTGCCAAACGAGTTCACACAATGCTGATTAAGCCTATCACCACCAGGTTTTTCACAGTATACCAGAGTTTTTAATCTGGTGTCTGTGGCGACATTCCCGCGCTGTTGCACCGGTAGTGATGCGTTTTACATCAACCAGCAATGATTGCTTTGCCAGAGCTGAAAGAGCTGAAGGGTGCCAATAGAGCATGTGCACCAGAGACATCCTCTGGCTACACCGGCTAACTTTCAGTTTAGCCCGCTGCTAACTTGAGGGACATCATAATTTAATCATGCAGTTTGGAGTGAATGGATCAAATTCTGATATTGAAACAAGTCATTTCACGGGGGGCTGTGACGCTCAGAACAATTTACCACTGTCTTACAGCCACAACAGTAGTGACGGGAACCGGCTCACGCATGAACTCATAGAGCTGTAGTTACATCCAGGTAAGTACTGCCAGAAGGGAGAGACAGAAGCTCCACACTGTCGGTTTAGGGAGCGTAAAGTAAGAATTTCATTGATCAGTCCAACTGACTGTTCTCTGTGCATATGACAATGAAGATTTTATTTAATTGATTTGATTTTCCACCAAATCTGACTGTATAGTCAAGAAAAAAAAAGTGTTCATAGTGTGCCTGTGTACCATTTTAACATAAGGCCTGTGTTATTAGCCGACAGTTACAGTTACAATTATTTTCATTATGCATTCATTATGCATTATCTACTGTGCGAATACTTTTTTTTTGAGTAATCACAACTGTATCTAGAGTCTCTTCCAACTGCTAATTTTGTTTTACCAGTTTTTAACAGTCAAAATTAACATTCAGTTTGCAAAGGTGTGAAACAGAGAAAACCAAGCAAATCCTCACAGTGAGGATCTGAAACCAGCAAATATTTGTTTTTTTTTTACTTGCCCAAACTACTTAAACAATTATTCAATTATCAAAAGAGTCACTGATTATGTTTCTGTTGATAAACTAATTAATTAACTAGTTTCAACTCTACATTACAGCATAGCGGTGAGAGATACTGTATAGGAACCAGGAAACACTGGCTAGCGTGTAGGTTGTGCTATTGTCACTCCCAAAACACAAATTCAAGATAACACATAAGCCTCCATACACACACCCACATACGCTAATACAACACTTGCATAAAGTGGCAGAACATTGCATAAACGCTGGCACACATTTGTTTGGCTAATTAAATGGTCCTTCAAACGCATACCGTACTGTAAAGTATACATAATTTATACATGCACATTTTAAATGCATTTCATTGCTTGTTAGTACAGTCGGAGTCTCTACTGAGTCACCTGGTTAGGTTAACCCAGTGCTCAGAGTCTCCAACCCCATCTTCCCATGATTTCTTCAACCATATACAGGTATATAACAACCATATAACAGGGTGACCCATTTACCATCAGCATAGTCTCCGTATTCAATGCCTCCCTCTGCACCTCCTCCTCTCCATCACACACACACACACACACACACACACGCACACACACACACACACACACATTGCTTCTCTCTCTCTTTTGCCCTCCTTCCAGCTGAGAAAAGTAAAAATAACTGCTCTCTTACAGCAAAGCTAAAAAGCTTTTATTACCATGGTCTGGTTCTCTGGCTCTACATGTGAAAATGAATCCCCTACACTGTTATACAAGTGGAGAACATGTCACATGTCACTTCTTAGTAACTTTGCGCAACAGAAAGGATACCTGGTTTAACGTAACTACATTTTGACGGTAGGTATTTACATTTTTATGATGTGAAAAATTGCAGAAATTGCTCCATAGAATCAAAAGGAGATTAAGAGTGAAAAATTAACAATAAGGAAACAATAACTACTGTTGCAGTGCTGATTCAATTACCTAAAATGTTACTGGCTCGGTTTACTTGAGCTGTGGTACACACACAAAAACAGTTTACAGAGTAACGAGGTCAGATGTTTTTGAACACAAGGGCACAGTTTTAAAATGTGATGGCTAATTTTTATAGTCACAGCGTTAATGGGCAGGTAGTGTAATGTAGTTTTATCAGAACTTTTTGTTGGAAACTGCTTCCTATATGGGGTTGATGAGAACTGTGAATCTAAAGAATACTGTAAACATGCAAGCTGTAAAACCACAACAACAAGCTAAAATATCTTATAGAGTTGCAGAGCTGTATCTTTAAGGAAGTATTAGAACGTTTTGACATTTTGGTTGTTTGACTGTAGATTAATTTAACTCTTAATGAGTTGAGAGATGGCTCCAGGATGTGGGAAGCCTAGCTTATATGGATAATATAATATGGAAGCAGAAGGAAACAGCCAGCCTTCACCAAAAGAGGAAAAATACTTCTAAAATTATCTTAGCTTACTAGCTCGCAAACAATACATCCAAGAGTTACTTGTGCTTTTTTCACAGCGGGCGACTTCACAATGAAGACAGGACTGGATGTGCTGCATGTGGTCACCCGGCCTAACTGCTGTTAGTAAGTAAATTGCTCCTACAACATGTTAACTGGTTTTTAATTTCATTTTTTTCTGTTTCTGTGTGTATAACCTACAAACTGTAAATAAGAAAGCACACATTTGGCCTAATGCTAGGTTTTTAACCCTGAGTCTGAGTGTTTTTTTTCACTGTTTCTCCCCTGATGAAGATCCTGTGAGGTCGAAACCATTCTGCTAAATAAAGACTTTGAATATAAATTCTCTCCTTGCTCTTCCTGAAGAGTTTTCCTTTCTGTTATAAAATTAATATTATTTGAAAAAGCAAACAAGCAATATTGTAATGCCCCTCTACCCACCCCAAAAAGTTGTAAAAATGTACTTTTAAACAGCCATTCTTTTAAAAATTGAGCTTTGCTGTGTAAAAATGATGTGCAAATAAAATCAAAGAAAATTAAACTGGTAAAACTTAAAGAATATATATTCTGTATTTTTTTCTTCTTATGTAAATCATATAATTATATACTATAGAAACCATAGAAAACCACAAGTATTAATTATAGGCTACTCATATTGTAACACTACAACTGAAGAGAAAGCTGTACTGTATAGTTTCAGCTGTTGGACACATGCTATCCACTGACCTTGCAGCCACCATCCTTTGTGTTTAGACAGATTAGTCATCTGTGCAGGTAGACGGGGCTAACTCTGCAAACATGCAGACATGAAGAGATTCTGAATCTCCTCCATCCAAAATTATATTAAATTACAATTACAGAATGATTTAAAATGTGCAAGAAATGAATAATGCAAGATTAGGTCATGGTTTATGTTGATGTTTATATGAATATGTTTGTTCCTCTCTGAACTACGGACACATTTGCCTCACAAATGACACTTATCTTTAGCCAACAAAGACCTTAATCAGAGCACAAACACTTAACATGTAGCGTTCCCCACACGACAGACATCTTTGGAAGATGAGACGAGGGAAATGTGACAACAAATTGCCACATTCACAGTCAGCTGCATTCTGCATGTTAACACATCCTATTATGCAGATTGTCCTTTAGTTTAGCCCTTATGTGCCTCTTTGTGGTTGCAATTTCCTCTCTCGGCCCGCCATGTACTGCTTACCATGTCATTTTGTTCATGGCTCCAGATTGCAAGCACTTGCATACTTAAAATTTCACTCAATGTACTGTATATAATTTATGGCTCTTTTAAAATTTTCATGAAGCATAGCGTTGAGAGAACTTGCGTTCAAGGGGCAAACGAAGGGTCTAAAATGAAAGAAACATGCACAAATTGCATGTATAGGAAAAGGGACCATGGAGCAAACACTAAGCACTCACACTAAACCATTTTAAATAAGGCAGTTTTAAATTCAGTGACACAAACTCATACTGGTTTCACCCCAGTTCAATTAGAATTTCCTCTATTATATATAAGCCTATAATAACCTAGATTTGTTTGCTATCAAGCACAGGATGTTTGATGAGATTTCTACATATGCTCTGCAAGAAACAATAATGATGTCAAAAAATGGAAAAGAGTTACTCTTTCTGAATGTAAATGCTCTCTGAGAAACATATTAGGACGGCAGCAGCATTAAACATTTAAACAATTTCTTTCCGCCTCCTCTGTCTCCTCTATTGTTGATTCCACTGCTACTTCTCACTCCTCCTGCTCCTGTCTCGCTCTACGTTTGGAGTCAGGAGTTTTTCGGAACGATATATTATGTTCAGAAATGTGGTGACAGAAAGAAAACAATGAGACTCACTGGTCTAACTGGCCACCCCTGCTGTCATGACTCTACATTATCTACAATAACTGTGATGATCTAAAATAGCATCGTATATCTAGGATTACTTTTACCACTGAGTATTTTGAGAGCTTGAGGAAAAAAGGTCGCTGATTTTTTTTTTATCCTACTTTTTTGATTTATTACCGTTTTTGATATTGCCTTCCTGTGAAGTATATTCACCATATTGTTTTTGGAAGTAGTGGCGGTAAAGTTTAGAGGTTTAGTTGAAACCTTGTTCTATAATAAAACTATTCTCCACTTCTGAATTTATTTCTAATGTTTTTTTTATTAAGATTTATCAAGCACAACGTGTCATTTTAGTAGTAGCCGCATTGTCGATGGGTCACCTTTACAGTAACTGTTCCTCTCACTCAGATTAAATCCGTCGTTAACATCATTTTATTAATGAGGCCTTGAATACAGGTGATAATAATAGCTGCACTAATCTGCCTTTAACCCCATTCCTGTCTCATCAAAGCAGATTATCAGTTTAGTGTTTAAATCACAACAAAGTTGATTGATTCCATGTTGTTTTAGTTAATTTGAGATTATTTGCTAAGTGTGTGAACATAGTCACCCATGAATCCTGTCACTTTTTTGTGGCTTTAAATGTACAGTTAAAACATCACCCCTCAACACCACAAAGACAAAATGACTAACAATTACAACCAAAGATGGAATATCTTTGATTTACCAGCCATCCAACATCCAACAGTCAGTCTGGCAAAAACATCCATGAACCAACCTTATTTTATGTAAAAATCTGAATGAAAAGATGAATAGAAAACACTGGACACTAAAAACAAACTGTCCACTTTGGGAGGTTGTGGTCTGGTCAGCTGCTGAATGTACTGCAGCATTTCCATATAAGTGGAGAGTTTGTGGACTGGACAGGACTTTGGATGGTATTGGTGAGACTTGAAGATTGATTGATGAAGTGCTAGATAAATTACAGGTTTTTATTTTTAACCAGGTTATTTTAAAGGCTACAAAGTTCATGTCATAGGTGGGATTTTCCTGTCTTGCTGCAACCAGTAGCACTTTTAGTATGTAGAAAACAATTTGGATCAGTTATTTAGGGCTGCTATATTTATTTATTAATTTAGTAGGTAATATTGAAGTAAGTTAGTAAAAAGCAGTTTACATTTTCACTTGAAGTATGACTAAGCAATAAAAAGTTTTAGAATTAGTTTTATAATTTAGACAAGAACAAAATTACCATAACTTTTGAGAAATTAATAAGTTGAATTCATGAGAAATAAAAACACTTTTTATTTTCAATTTGAACTACTATTTGAATGTGGGGGAAAATGTAATATTCAATATGTAATGATTTGCTTTAATTCAAATTCACAATGTATAAGCACAACCTGCCGTGCCTTGCACTCCAGCAGGGATGTTTCTATAATGCACTGTCTGTCTGACCTGCATGCACAATAAACAAAAAAGGCTACTATTACTCTCTCCGCTAACATAAAATGGAGAAAACTAGTGAGCTGTGCTGAACAGATAATCATAACACCAAACCAAGAAGAAAGTTTGGAAGCATTTCGAAATCTACGCCGTAGATGGAAAAATCCTGAATGTAGGTAAGACTGTTGACTTTGTAAAATCCAATGGTCTCACAGTAACGTTATCTTGTCACTTGAGTCAGTCCAATAAATAAATAGCTTGCCACTTAAAGGACATTTCGTGTGTCATGTCTACGCATTTTAAGCTTTTCACGTGTCATTTTCAACGTCATTGGTTAGGTTTAGGCACAAAAACCACTTGGTTAGGGAAAGATCATGGCTTGAGTTAAAATAATCAGTAAATTGTGATAAAAATGTTCCAACGTGATGGTAAAAATGTCCGGTTTAATGGCAGTAAAATGCCTGACGTGACAGTAAAAATGCTTTAGCAACTTTTTGCCAACTATCTATCCATCCACCCAACCGCCTCCTCCCAATAAGACAAAATCACCTCATAAAAGAAAAGAAAGTCACACTATATTGACGTAAGTAAGTAAGTAAGTAAACTTTATTTATAAAGCACCTTTCAAAACCAGAGTTACAAGGTGCTTTACAATGCAAATAAAACAAGAGAGAAATAAAATAGAATAGTCACCTGAAATGCGTCACTTCCCCTGTCAGTCAAACACAACTATAGGTCCCTTTTAGAGATTGAATTTACCACCTAAATGGTGTGAAATGACACAGAAAAAGCAAAAAATGCGTAGTGATAACATGCGAGATGACATAAGAAATTGGTGGGCTATTCATACGTAACTTGGTGAGACCAGGCTGGCCAGTCAACATCAATTCAACAATGTAGTTTAGGATTAGGTTACGTGGGTTGCGTTCAAATTAATTTGAAAAATATTAGTTCTCTATCATCCGAACTGAACTTTTTTGAAAAAGTGAAAGCTCTACTCTGACACGACTGCTTATTGTAGCTAAAGTTAGCTAATGTTAGCCAACTTTAGACAGATATGTCTACACAACTGACAATACATAGTCAGTTCACTGACTTTATGACTCTACTTGTGCCATTAGTGCAATACTTTTAGGATTTACCATTATCCAAGAATTGTCACTTGTGGCCACAGTGGCCACCACTTAGCAAAAGTTAAAGGTTTCCATGTAAATGCAGTACAAATTGTAATCAAATTTACAGAAAATTGTCAAAAGAAAATTCTAATTAATGTGTGTTTCCATCCACTGTTGTTATGCAAATATCTGGAGGTCGGTTGTCGAGATAAACAGCTGATGGCACTAATTTTCCAGTTGGGGCCATTAAGCAATTGCAGAAGAAGAGGGCACAACAAGACATAATGACAAATTTAAAAGAGCGCCAGTCAAATCTCAAACGGTGGAAAACAATACAGACAACATGATGGAAATACGGTATTCATGTTAGTTTCATGTATTCATTTGAGGAACATTGCAGTTTCCTCATTCCTCCACACAGATCTGATGTATCATCAGGTGCTAAATCTGTTTCAATTGCACTTTGTTGCATTTTACTTTTATCGGCACACCAACTTTTCAACCTCAGCCAAGCATAAAACGTTTTTTTTGCAATGAGATTGTCTTGAATTTTCTGCATTTTCACACACGTTTTTTTTTTTTAACTGCAAAATGAAAATGCGAATAAAAACAGTTGGATGTAAAGCTCCTACAGTCTAGCTGAGAACTGAAACAAATAAAACAGTACGAGAGACAAGTTGATGAATATCAACTTTTCTTAGCTTTCATAAGAGTTTTAAAAGTTTTAAAATGCACCAAGCAACTTTAGGATTTGCAAGTCATAGCACACCACAGGTTGAAAACATTGCCTTTGCTTTCCACTGCAGAGAAATATGAAGTAAAGAAAGATGTTACAGCAATACATGAGCTGGGAACCATGCAGTCAGGTATGGTAGACTCTGTCAGATGAGTCATATCAGCAGGCCTTGCTTTCATGCATACCAAATACATTAATGGCATGAATATGAATACTTTCTGAAGCGCCACTGTTAGAACTGACATTAAACGCAATTCATGCATACAGTGTGACATAAAACCATATAAGAGAGTAGGTCAGTAACATGTGACTGAATTTTACGAGTTTGCACATCACCAGCAACTGGTGACATTAAAATGTCCCATCAGCCATATTTTTGGAATCCAGCCACCAAACAGTTTTGTGTTAACCCACTATTCATCTCTCTAGTTGCAGTTTAGAAGTCCCAGAAACACTATTGTTCATGTCATTTATAATCAATTAAAATCTTCCAATGAATATGAGGAAACAGGTTATTCAATATTGTAAAGTAACATCATACTTCCCACTAGTTGATGCAGATGTGATTGTTGGTTTCATTTTTCTATGATTTCAGACTCTCAGTGATAATAAACGTGAACACAAAAACCTCAAATCACGATAATGCAAACCATAAATTATCTAATGCCAACAAATATCACCTGCCCACCATCCAGGACCTGTACACCTCTAGAGTCAGGAAATGGGCAGGAAAAATCACTGCAGACCTGGACATGACCTGTTCCAACTTCTCCCCTCTAGTAGGCGCTACAGAACACTGTACACCAAAACTACCAAACACAGGAATAGCTTCTTTCCTCTCGCCGTCACACTTATGAACAGTTAACTCAGTCGCTGTGCAATAACACTACCACTTGTAACAATGTACCTACAAATAATATATATTTATTTTAGTTTAAAATACAAAATGTGCAATATACATATATACATATCGTTCATTACTGTATATATATTTGAGCAGGCTGTATATACTGCACATAACCGCCTACTGTATGTAAATGAAGTTATCATTTTTTTACCCATTCAGTAGCACTCCTTGCACTCTTCACACCTTTGCACTATCTGTATCCTGTTTACAGTTTACAGAAACAGGTTCACCTGTATATAGATATTGTATGTCATTGTTAACTTGTTGTTTCTATATGTATGTATCTATTTTTTCACCCAGTTGCTTGTACATAATAGTGATATGTTTATGTTTCATCATCTTTGTTCGGCTTGTTGTCCTTGTGTATCTTTCCTAAGATCATTGTGTGTGACTACATTGTGAGCCACCAGAAATCAAATTCTTTGTATGCGTAAATATATTTGTCCAATATAGGTGATTGTGATTGTGATGTTAGACCTACAGGAATGAGAAATGTCGTCTTACCTTATGCCTGCACTTAAGCACCACTCCATATGCTCCTGGACAGAGAAACAGAGAGAAGGGCACAAAAGATCAATAAAAAGTGAGACTGAGATGTGCTTTTAGGTTTCAACATCTTAATTATGTTTTGGCCTCCCAATCCAAACCTTGGACAAACATGTTCATAAAAAAAAAAAAAAACAAGTGCAAGTGCAGTAGGTGAGAACAACCAGAGAAACAACAGCTAATAGGTGAGGCGGAGCGGAGGCATACGCACTCTCCCACACACTCAGCACACATATGCCTTTACCTTTGACAACTAACACACACACACACACACACACACACACACACACACACACACACACACGCAAACACACACACACACAGTGTCCCTGTGTCTAAGCACGTCATGTTCTCTGTTGATCTTCCATATGTAAGATGCCAGGGCTTCAGCTGTAAAGCTGTTTCTTGCATGTTTCAGGACAGGACATTTTGAAATTAATTGATTTCCACATTTTGCAAACTGTTTTAACTGCCATTCAAATCACATGTGCAACTTAAGGTTAGGTAAGGACTGATTATCCATTTAATTTCCACTTTCAGTTTCTATGTTTAATTCAACTGAGCAAGACAACAACAAACAAATCATCCCATATGAAGGAATACGTCTCCCTAATACGCCCTCTTGCTTTTACTAATGCACCTCCCTTGTGCCAAATATTACCTGACAATGACAAAACAGTGACATGCAACATGCTGTTTAACATGCAAGATAAAATCTTGTTCAAGGTCTTGTTAAATGTCTGATACATTGCAACACACAGACAAACAAGCAAACAAATATATAGCCCTGCTTATGCCAATCAGTGCAATATAGACATTATAACTAAGTGTTGGCGTGCATTATTCCCTCAGGTTTGTCAAAATCAGTGATATTATGTGTGATGGACAGATGATTGGAGTGAGGAATGAGTGAAGCCCCTCCCTCAAATTTGAAAATTGAAATAATCTTGAGGACTGAATTTATACAGTCAATCATGTAATAGTTCTCATCTCACAGTTGGCTCAGAGCCTATATTTAACATTAAGGCTTTTAGAGGTAAAAAAAACGCTTTTACAATTTTCTACATTTACAATGGTGACAGGCGGTTGGAGCACTTCCCAAGGCTTTGGATGAACATGAAAGGTACAAGATGCGTACATAAAATTTAAAGCTGCTATAATAAAACTGTTTATATTAACAATGGATCAAATGACTATTCATCAAATGAAAAGTGTTGCTCGGAGTGACAAACCCACGGAGAATTATCACCCCACTCTACAGTTTCCCTCAGCTCTTCAGAGAGTTTCAGTATCTGTTAAGTTATTGTTTTGGCCCTGTTTTAGTTTACTCTCACCACTCTCACCAGCTTCATTTTCAGCCACAGCAGGCAGCTATTTTCATCAAAATAGCTCTAAAAGCCAACTGCACACTATCTGCCCGGCACCAAACAGCAGAGAGACAAAATTAGTCACTAGCTAGTGAACAAAGTGGAGCATTTAATGTTTAAGAACGAGACATTTCTCTCATGAGTTACTGAAGATCAACAAAGAGCTAAAGTAAATATTGAACTTACATTGTTGCTCTGTATCGGTTGGATATGTATAAGCAACTTAACTTAAAAAGTGATAATATGTCAATTTTGTGTTCACAGCTTGTTTCTGCCGCCCCCAACTGATCAAAACTTGGTTAATGCATGTTAACGGAGGATTTCTGTAAGTAAAATCCAATAACTCAGCATATAATTCTTTTGTGTGCACTGCTAACACTTGGCTGAAGCTGAAGATTACGCTTTGTAGAAACCCGATAATACAGTCGAGGTTTAAACCAGAGCTCTTTTCAAATTCTGGGTTAATTCTGAAAGAATGCAACAACGTGTTTTGTTGTTTTGAAGTTGTTTTGTTCTCTAAGTTGTTTTGTTCCTAATTGCAGCAACAAAATGTTCTGAATTTGGTACAGCTCTGATTTGCACTTCTGGCTTCTTCTCCATAGCAGCGTTGGCTGAGGTTCAGGGATATTGCTTTATTTAGAGGCATGCATTAAATTGATGGAAAAGACATGAAATCTCAGGAAATATCCTGAAATAATTCAAACTAATAACCATAACATAAACCTGTTAAGTTATCCAGAGTGTTTATGTATCCAAAAACACTGAGGATATAATTTAAAGAAAACTTTCAAATGTGATTTCACATATATAAATAACTAATTGTTCTACAAACAAAAAGTTATGCCATCAGAGTAATTTTACAAGATGCTATAATCACAAAAACATGTAAAAGCTGAAGATTATGCTTTGTAGAAACCTGATAATACAGGATGGCTGTGGCTAAGGAGGTAGAATGGGTCATCCACTAATTGAAAGATCAGTGGTTTGGTCCCTAGCTCCTTCAGTCCGCATGTCGAAGTGTCCTTGGGCAAGATACTGAACCCCAAATTGCTCCTGATGGCTGCAATGTGTGTGTGAATGGGTGAGCATAGAAACATTGTGGGGCGCTTTGGATAGAAAGCGCTCTATCGGTCTTGAGGAGCAGGTTGGCACCTTGCGTGGCAACCTCTGCTATCAGTGTATGAATGTATGGGTGAATATTGGCATGTATTGAAAAGTGCTTTGAGTGGTTGATAAAACTAGAAAGGTGTTATATAAATGCAGTCCATTTAAAAGGTAAGTAAAAAAAAAAACATTGCAGTTGTTTTAAAACTTTGATCGTCTAACTTCAGTTCTTTTGGTTTCTAACTTTTTGATTAATGTACAATGACAAGCAGTGATGTAGAACACAGTTAGTGAGAATTATGAACAGTACAATAAACACTTGGTTACTCTGTCCTCTCACATTAGAGTGAAGCCACGGATGCATGTCAGTCCAGCTCACTGAAATCAGCCACAAATGATGCTGCTGACTGAAAGAAATAATGGCTGGATGGTTTGATATGTGAGGGACCTGTGTTTGGAACATTTGTAACCAGACTTAAAATTTGATCCTCATTTATTTCATTTTCTGACCAGCCATCAATGTTGTCACTGTTCCCATGAGGCAAGGGCTGGCCAGCCTCTTATTCTTCTTCAGATCTCACAAACACACAAAGGGCTTCAGTATTTTAGATGTTCAAGGGGAAAATTACACTGTGAGGGGACTAATGATTTGGTCAGGAAAACCAAAATTTTAATTTTCCTTGGCTTAAAATTTGTTTAGATACTAAGTCTGAAAAAAATGATATAAGTGATGTTAAAAACAAACAGCTCATCACTACCCATTGAAAATATTGTATCTTCAAATACAGTGATTTTTCAAATCTACTGAAGGATCTGCCTTCAACAAAATGACCAATAACGTTGTCTGACTGCCTTTCAAAATAACCGCTAACAGCCCTATCGACAGCATATGTTTTCTAAAATGCCCCCTGCAATATGATTAAGGTTTGCACAAAAACTGCGTGGTTAAAGTTAGGAAAAGATCATGGTCATAGTTAAAAGAAAACAACGCTGACTGTTGGCAGGAAATGGGAAATGAACAGTGGTCTCTCTCATGTCATGATTTTAGGATCCAACCATTCACCCCACCCTTCGCTAAGAAATTTTGCAGTAAAATACCGCCATGAAACTACCTTTATATTTGTTCCTGACAGACAAGAGTTAATAATTCAAATGGTCACTAGCTGTTGTAGTCAGGTAACATAACAGCCTGTCCTCACAAGAAAAACAACAGTATAGGTTGGAAATTCAGTTGGCAAAAACGACCTATAGTTACGTTTGAGTAACAGACGCCATCTAGCGGACCCAGTAGTTATGTCCAGATGACGTCCATATAAGGTGACAAATGTCCACATTCAGAGGTGGTGGGTTGGTTGGATGCAGGAGACCGCTGTTCACTTCCCACCTCCAATCACAAGTGTCATGTTTCCAACCGCGAGTCGGGAGAATATTTTAAAAACCGCAACTACAATTGTCGTGGTGTTTACTATTGCCATGACGACAAAGGTTGCCTAACTAATGAAGTAGTAGCTTTAACGTTTACACCACGTTTACATGGAACTGGATCCCATGTCAGTAGTCCACAGGCTGTTGGTCTGGACTGGTAGTTTGTTGTATTGGTACGCATTCGACACAACACCGGACCTCTTGAAGACCACTAACCGGACATTCTTTACCATCATGTCGGGCATTTTAGTGCTATTAAATGACACGTTCTTCTTGCATTTTACTGTTTTAACCCAAACCGTGATCTTTCCCTAACCCTAACCAAGTCATTTTTGTACCTAAACCTAACCATTTTAACCAAAACCATTCCTCCATTTTGAAACAACTTGAATTTGATCATCTGATCTTGTGCAATCAATACCAATGCACATGCCTATTAATTCCATACCAACAATTGCGTAATCTTGTTTAATTATTGAAACAGTATTGAAATAGTATTGAAACATAAACATAGCTCGTTTGAGTCGTTTACCATACATTTTCAAATAAAAACCAGTATTCAAATAATAGCTACTACCAGTTACAGCCAATAAAACTCAAAACTGTCAATGAAATGAGTTTCATTGACAGTAACTTAACTGTGCTTTCAAAAGAGCCAAATGGAAGTAACTGGAAATAATTAATGAATAAAAAAGAAGAGAAAGATGAAAGAAAGATGCTGATAGAGGTAGTGCTGGAATTAGTGTAACATACATTATCAAGACAACAGGTAACCATGGAGGATGTTTTTAGTTTGCATCACCTGCAGATTAAAACAGCAGCAGATCAGGTAACAAGGAGGCTTCTTAATGAAATATGATAACTTACAAAACAGGGCTGATTAGGAATGAAGGCTTGGTTGTGTCTTCAATTTGCAAAAATAAAGGCTCTGTCTATTTCCCACAATCTGAGAATTCACAGTAAACAAATGACTCATGCTGTCGTCTTTCTTGTGAGGAAAGTCTTGAAGGATTACATACTTCTCTATGAGTTGAAAAAATCCTGCTGCTATGTGATGCCAACGTTGATTTAACCCTTACATACTGTTCGGAACAAATCTGACCCATTTTTGACATTTGAAAGCAGTAAAAACACCTTAAATGACATTCTTTGAGTCTGAAATTTCATGACTTTTCCTTAAGTGGCCCAGAATATACAAAAATTGAAGTATTTCAAAATTATTTATTATTATGATTGATGGTTTTAATGCTTATAATGGAACCTAATATTCAAAAATGTTGTTGCATCCCTCACTTTAAATAAAATTCATAGAAATAATTACGATGATTATGTTCTCCTGTTTTAGATCACATAAGATCATAATATACCGTGATTGTTAAAGTATTTCCTCTATAAACAAATAGTGTCAAACCTAAAGAGAACACTCTCTGCTCTCTGAAACATTAATGAAGGATAAATCACCCATTTACTAATGACTGATATGATATACTGTATATGGATGCAAAATACATTTGTGGTTCAAAATTTGGTATAGAGACTAATTATATAGGGATACTTGAGCCGGGTCAAAAATGACCCACTCCATACTGTGAAGGGTCAGAATATGAACAGTATGTAAGGGTTAAAGATTTAATTTTGGCAACAGTGATGTGCAGGTTTCAGCTGGACAATATAAACTGCACCTCAGGCTGCTAAAACACCCAAATTCCCATGAAAAATATGAAGGACATGACCTCTGTGGCCCCAATCACCGCAATCAGAGTTTTAGGTTAACAACAGTACTTGGAGTCCTCACAATCTTAAAAGATGCAGTAAAATCTTGTGTGTAAAACTACCCACCTTCTCCCACAATGCCAAGAACTTCAAACTTATTCATCACATCACCGAGGGCGGGGGTTCCTCCAGCAGGTGAAACAAGCTGCTCTGGTTTTAGAAGGGAGGCTCCTGCTTTGACCGGCGGCGTACGGAGTGAACTGTAGAGTCTGGGAGAAATGTGGCAACCGTCTGACCACACCCCATCTTCATTCCTCTTCGACTTCAGCTTCTCTCTTCGTCACGCTACAACCCCTCTTCAAGCCTTACGCTTCTAAATGTCAGTTTCTTTTATTTATGGCTCAGACTCAAGTTGTTTCAGTTGACTCTCTTTTTATTCCATTTCTTGGGGTTGTCCTTCTTGTGCTCTTATCCAAACGTCCACACAGTCGTACCTGGAAGACCAAAAGCAAGCAAGGTGTTAAAATATGCTGTTGAAAGGTCTTTCCAAGGTCCAACTGACCATGATTTCTTGTGTAAGTAGCATGCTGGTGGTATCCCTAGCACAGATGGTGGCTAACTAGGACATGTAGATGTACAGAGAGGCAGCATTTCCTTGAGGACACATTTAAATCATGGATGACTTGCATGACTTCCACACACTCATCCTACCCCATCTATTCCCATCCCATCAGTCTCACATTCAACGTGAAGCCGAGGACGTGCTGCAAAGATGACAATCTAGACTGACTGGCAGCACTATTAAGGCATGCTTTGTAGTTCTTAGACAGCAGCGTGACTCAAGGGATCCCTGTCAGTCGGTCAGTCCAGCACTTTGGTCCAGACTGAAATATCTAAACAAATATTCGATGGAATTGCCATGAAATTTTGTACAGACAATCATGCTCCCTGGAGGATAAATTCTAATGGCTTTGGTGATCCCCTGACTTTTCATCTACTGACACAAGCAAACTTACCCAGAAAATATCTCAACAAATATTGGATGTTTGCCATTAAGTTTGATATAGATGTTCATGGTTCCCATGGTTACTAAGTTTTGTGGATCCAAGTGAAATATCTCGAGAAATATTGGATGGATTGGTATGAATTCTGGTGGAATTTGGTCCCCCAGGACGAATTGTAGCTACTAATGTACACCATCATCAAGTCAAAATTTCTCTTTGTCCAATATTTTAGTTTATGACAAAACACCCACAAAACTAATGATATACTTTTTGTGATGCACTTTTTGTGCTAAATAGCACATTTTAGCAGGCTAAACTAAGATGGTTTAACATCGTAAACAGCAGCATGTTAGCATTTAGCAGTGTGAGCATGTCATGCTTAAATTACCATCTAGCTCAAAGCCTAAATACAGCATCACAGTGCCACTTGCATGGATGTAGACTGAGTGTTGTTTCTCTGCATTTTAAATTGTACCCACGGTGCAATTAACTGCAGCCCTCTGTTGCTGTCATACACAAAATGTTGAGCTGAATGTAAAAGAAAATGCTTGTCACAATAGTAATTGTTTCTGTGTGCTGAAATCTTTTCCCCTTCAGTATCAACATTATTACATGCCTGTGCTAAACTATTTTGTTGTTTTGGGCAGGAAAAAAAAATGCTCAGAATAATTATTTCCAAAGGCTCACAGCTCCTCCTGTCACAAATCCAAAAGTTGACCACGACTAATAAATGCCTCTTTTGTAATGTGAATGCTGTTGGATTGGAACCATCAAAGCTTCTCGCAGTGTCAGTCCAACTTAATTTGTATAACATTTGATTTATTCAGCCGTGCAAACACACTTTAATGTTGATTTGGCTCATGTGCCTGTGTGGGCGTTTTCCTATGCAGTGTACACTCCACACAGCTAAGTCTTTCCAGGGGAAGTGATAAGGTGGATGTTGAGGGCCATCCATGGCTCGTCATTTAAGGATATGGGGCTGCCACTGGGGAGTGATTATAGATCCATACTATCACGTCTAAAAAGGCAAACATACCCTAAAAGCCTCCAACTGGAGCAGCCTGGGATGCATTATTTCCTGTTCTGAAGGAAAAATATTCCTAAAAAATGGATATAGATAAGCTGCTGCTTCTCCTCGCACCCGTCAGGCAGACAGCTGGTAAATGGAAATAAGGTTGGGGAAAACATCACTGTGAAAGTCCTGAAAATATTGATAGGATAGACTGAAATCTTGCAACAAACGCCTGTTGTGCACACATGCGAGGAGAAGCATGAGTTTGGGAGTATGGATTTAATAGCCAGGTGCGTGCGTCCGCGTGCACGAGAGAGAGAGAGCATGTGCTCGTGTGTGTGTGTGTGTGTGTGTGTGTGTGTGTGCGTGTGTGTGTGTGTGTGTGTGAGGGAGAGAGAGAGAGAGAGAGGTGAGAGACAGAAATAAGAGAGAGAGAGAGAGAGAGAGAGAGTGAGAGAGAGAGAGAGAGAGAGAGTAATGCTGCTCTCTGCACCGAAACTGCGTCTCTCTCATCGCTGCGTCGCGGAGCGCACCACCACCATCATTCCATCGCTGTCCACGCGTTTCTCAGCCTACACAGCAACCAGTGCATACATTATAACGTAGTCCACGGACCATGTTCACGACAGTGTTGCACAACAAGACCCACAAATAGCGTTTACTCATAATCAGACAGATTTTCACGCACGCACAAAACCCCCCCATAAAAGACAGAAAATGACCCATCACACCCAATCCATTATTAAACCAATGAACCCCCCCCTTCTTTTTTTTTTTTACCTGCAGATGTGATGTGTCGCCTGTGTGAGGTGAGAAAGCTCAGTCTGTGAAGCATAGAGCATCATACCCATGAAAATGATGATGTGGGAAGACGAAGAAACATCATGTGGAGCGACAGAGTGGGGTGGGTGGTGGTGGTGGTGGTGGGGTGGTGGAGAGGTGGGGGAACACCGGGCCTATGCGTCGTGACACGATGAAAAAATCCTACTCACTCAATTTCTGGATGGAGATGAGACCGAATCCGCGGGCATAACGTCGATGACTGGGTATCCATGTACCGTCAACAGTTCTTCAGAGGCTCCGTGTTCGTAGCCTCAGCATCAGCTGGTTATAGCAGCAAAATCGTCATTCCTGTGAGCGACGCTGCGGACAGCCAATAGAAACACGGACGTCTGCGCGTTCCAGCAGTGGTTTTACATCCAGTATGAGCTGTGATAAAATAAAACTTAGGGATGGAAATAAAATCTAGGACGCTGTTTGTTTAAGCCTAAATGTGCCTCATATTAACAACTGTCCCAATAACACAAAGATTTTAACTCCGTCTGCTCTTGATGAGGCTGTTGCAACCCCCCGTTTTGGTCAAATCCATGTTGTGTCACTGATTAAAAATGTTCCTGCAGCTTGTCTCCACTCTCCTCCACCTACACCTCCCCCTTCATGACTGCACTAATTGGCGAAATCAGCGTGAATTCACCGGATTCACAGACACCGGCTCGGTCTGTTTTATAATGAGCAGGTGTTATGAATATTTTTGTGCATTAAATGTGCTGTAGCTCTACTGGCAGCTGTGCAAAAAACACAACTCTCTTACAAAGGCCATGTGTTCTGGGTTTGACCTCCACACCATGCTTTTGGCTCTTTACTGCCACAATTTTATCACAGAAAACTGTGAACACTCAACATCACGACATTATATTTGTGATATTTTTAAGCAGGTGTGATTTAGAGCTGCTGTATTCACTGATGCATGCAGAAGATGAATGTTTTTGCTAATTTGTGAAATAAAAGTGGCAATACCTTGTAGTGGAGTAAAGGGGGAAAAAAAGCCATGCAGTGAAAAATGTATTGAACTATAAAGTTACAGGAATATTATCAGCAAAAATACTTTACACAAGTCGAGTTTGTACTTTAGAAAATGAAACTACTTATTATGCAAAATGGCCCTTTTCATAATGTTATTATAACTACTAATATACAGTATATATATAGACACTTTATGTAGGCTTTTGTTTGACAGTGTAATTTATCAAGTATCATAATTCATAAGATGATATATTGTTTATTTAAAATATAAATCAGTAAATTCCACTGGAAAGCAGTGAAGAAATATAAAGTACAATCAAATGGAAATATTCATTAGGGTGCATCTTTTTAGAATATAATTTTGTGTTTTTTCTGTGCAACAGCCAGTGGTGGATGATTATTTCTGAAGTGAAAGCATCAATGTGAAAAACAACAAAAAAACTATTAAAAGTTAAAGTTCTGTATTAAAAATAACTATTACATAAGAATTATCTGCAACATTCACATATAAAAATAAATATTATGCTATACAGAATGTCCCATTTCAGAATGTATTATCAAATTGGATCATATTGAACATAATCAGCAACTGAGATGGAGCTAATATAATCATTTTATTTAATTTTGGATACTTTAATTTATAAAAATGCCTCATAATTTATAAGATGATAATTTATTGTGTATCTTAAATCTTATAGCTATCTGTATAAGTCAGTTTAGCTGTATGTAATGTCTTCTGGAGTGTTGTGGAAAAGTATAAAGCAACATGTTGCTAAAGTACAAGTACCTCAAATCTGTAATAAAGTACAGTACTGCTTACTCGCATTGTCAGATATGCAACATTTTACATTTAGCTCTACAACAGTCATTGAGCTGTACTCATAAAATGTGGATAATCTGGTCACAGTCCTTGCCAATGGAAAACTTTCTCACCTAGATTTGAAGGCATATTTGTTATTTGAGAAGAACTTGAAAGATTTGATAATTCTGTTGTTGAATGTGAAACTAGATGACAGTTTCCCTGCTGGAAAACCTGATGTGTTTGGAAGAGGTCTTTAGTCAGGAATATATGGACTTATTGGGCATGGATAGACTTTCCAGTTACAGCATTGAGTATTCAATGATTATCTTTTAGATAATAATCAACAGTGTGGGAAGTAACTAAATACATTTTCTCAAGTACTGTGGTCCACTAAGAACATTTGAGGTACTTATACTGTACTTGAGTATTTCCTTTTTATGCTACTTTAGACTTGTATTCCATTATATTTTAGAGGCAAATATTGTACTTTTCACTCCACTAGATTATACTTCTAGTTACTTTAAAGATTAAGATTTTACATACAAACATATTATCATTTTAACATGAGATAAGATGAAAATTAATTGTATGTATTTTTTATTATTGATGTATTCCGTTGACAGGAACAGTGCTCATTAGTCTACAAAGATAAAACATTGTAGTCAGAATTAGCCTAAAAGGTTCATTTCAACTGTTGTTGATGACATTATGAAAAATGACATAATCTTATAAAATTCATAAACAAAACATTCACCAGTAAATACAGTGATGTCACAGTATATAGCACATGGTAGTAAGCTACAATATATACTAAATAAAGATTATGAAACATTATACGATACACTGAGAAAGATCAAACTATGCAACAGTCTATAAAGTACTATATAAACTTCAGCTACATGTTAATGCATCAATATCAACAATCTAATAAATTCTGCTTAATGAGAACTTTTACTTTTGATACTTAAGTACAATTTGCTGATAATACATGTGTACTAATATGTGAATGCAGTACTTTTGTAACTAACACTAGATGTGTGGTGTTACATCAGTTAGTCAATCAATCAATCAATCAATCAATCAATCAATCAATCAATCAATCCTGCATCAATTCTCATTATTTTTCCTCAATTGCACTGGTTTATTACAACTATTTAACCCAAATCCCACCAACATATTTAATATACAAGGACTACCAACTGGGGTCCCTGAAGACCCCCAGAAACTACTGTAAGAAACAACCATCACAGCAAAATGTTAACATATTTCTTTTCAAAACATTATTAGTTATGTCATAAATCATCTGGAAAAAAACAGGTTATTAATATTTCAGGAAAGTGAGTTAATTTGCATATTTTGTAAAACGAAAATATATACTTTACATTATTATACTTTATATACAAATTGCAGTTTTTTATCCCTAGTACAATCTTTTCACAAAGCCTTCAAAATAACTAACAGGGAGCCCCCGATGGTGTGTGATACTTTAAATTAGGACACATAGCAAACATTAACTCAATAAATAGTTCCATCTATTAAAACTACATAGCCAGAACTGGGTGCTTTTGACTGGAGTCCCCGAGGACCTCAAATCGTTGGTATTTTTAAAAAGCACTAACTAAAACAGAAACAGAAAACGTCATGAGGAACAAATTGATTGACAAAGTCATGAACAATTGGAATGATAAATAATTGGTGATAAATCACCTGTGAGATATGACAAAAAGTAAACCTGTGAGGTCTGCGGGGACCTCAGTCGGTATGATTAAGGTTAATCCACTAATGGGATTTAGAAATAGACTGTTATTTAATTATTTTTATCTAGTATATATATCATTTTTCCATTTTCATACATTCCCCCGTCCAGACCTTCCAGGTGCATCAGCTCTGTCTTCTTCTCCTGCGTGAAAAACAGGAAGCTGCAACCAAACCAAACCCCAAAAAACCAACATGTTTTCGTTTCCACACGACATGTAGTTTATTATCCAACCCCAACACGTGACAATATCCGTGTTTATAAAACGACAAATGAATTATTTCCTCCCCATCTGTCTCTTTCTGTCTCTCTCTCTTTCTCTCTCTCTTTTTTTTTCTTCTTTCTCCCACCTCTAGTGAAAAAATCTGAATTACAGCACTGCGCGGTGGACATGCGCGGAGCTGCAGCGAACATGGCGGCTTGCATCTGATAGAAAGTGAGGAATCTCCCATCAAAAAAACACCCCCACTGTTCAAACGGTTTGTACGGCTCATGTCTCTTTATTTCTCTCGTGTGCTGCAAATGACGGGTTTGTCTCTCGTTTGTCTTCCGCGCTGCGATGAAACGCGGTCAGTTTTCCTGCTGTGTGTCCATGCAGTGAAAAGGCAAGAGGAGCGTGTTTACTGTATTTCTGTGCAGGCGGAGAGCTTCGCTGCGTACAGTAGCTACATTCAACTCTGCAGATTTTCCCCCTCTCTCTCTCTCTCTTTTTTTGCTTTCTGTTTACCGGATTCCTGCAGAGGATTAGGCTGCTGCAACCGAGAAAAAAAAAACGTCTGGCTTGATCTCGCAGTCTTATAAGTATCACGCCTGATGTTGGAAAAAATGTAACGTTAGCAGTGTTTTAGCCTGTATATAATGAGCACTGTCCCGCCCACAAAATGTGATCATAAATGAAAATGCGTCACACACTTTTCTTCACATTTCATTTTTTTCATCTGCTGATTCTTCCCCCTTTCTCACAACCGAAATCCTTTTAAATGAAAGTCAAATATCTTATTTATGAGACACTCATGCTACCTATAATAACACAGAGGTTTGATGTCACATGCTGGCAGCTGTTTTTTTGGTGAGAAATAAGTGTGTGATGAAACTTGCTGGATATCCTAAGTTAACATGCTGAAGGTGACGCCCTGCAGCGGCTCACACCCCTCAGCCTCTCAGCTCTAATGTGAGCCTTTTACTCCAAACTGGCCTGCTTGCAGAGACTCTAGGCTGAGGCTGAGAAGATGCTTTTCAGTCTGGATTTGTAGCATGATCACAATATTGTCATGTTTAAATAAAGGGGCACATTTCCTCTTTAGTCCCACAGAGGGGTTTACTGCAGGGTGAACCTATGTAAACATCTCTTTATAAGTCTTTGCAATTTAAATACATTGCAAATGGTTTATAGCATTAAATAGAACTGAAAGTATTAGTTTTAATTGATTAATTGCTTGACAATACTGAGTCAAATAGCTGGATCGGTGTCAAAGGCATTGGATGACATTATTTTAATAAATAACAGTTCAGTAAAATTATATCGATGTATTAATTTGTTACATTTTGTTTTACAAAGTTAGGGAAGCAATGTTTATTTGTTTTAAATGATTGATAATTGATTAACTGTGCCATTTTTGCTTGCAGTAATTTTTCAAGCAAAAATGAGAAATGTTAACTACTACATGGTTCATACCTGCCAATGAAAAACTTTCTCCATTGGATTTGAAGTCACATTTATCATTGGAGAGGAATTTTTATTTATTTTATCATTTATTGAGTATTCAATGATTATCTTTTAGATAATAATCAGCAGCGTTGGAAGTAACTAAGGACATTTTCTCAAGTACTGTAGTCTACTTTAGAACAAAGTGAGGTACTTGTACTTTACTTTAGTATCTCCAGTTTATGCTACTTTTTGTAGGGAAATATTGTACTTTTTACTCCACTAGATTACACTACAAGTTACTTTACATATTAAGAATTTTTACACAAAACATGTTATCATTTTAACATGAGGTAAGATGAACTTTACTTATCGCTATACTTCCAGGAAGATTATAAACTGTTGGATGGACAAAACCAGAATTTGGAAACCATCACGTTGGCCTTTAGAAAACTGTGATCGCATATTTCACCATTTTTCTGACATTTTACAGGCCAAATGATTCATTGTTTAATCATTTGGTCCGTACATCCAGCTCTAGTATCAAACTCATCTAAGTTAGAAGGGGCAGAAATCAATTAATGGCTTTTTGGAAAAAGATACTTGACATTTTTTTAATTGATTGCCTTTTGATGCAAAAACAGTAAACTTTATTTTGTGTTGTGCTGATATTTTAACAATTCTTTTGACATCTTACCATGGTCAGGCATCTTTTAATTATTTTAAACAAACTTTTCTTTCAGTTGTACAAAAACATCCACTTTTTATTCTGCATCATCAAAATGATTAGGTATCTTAATGTTTCGCAAATGAAAACGTTTGTCTTACTTTTAGGTCACTGAAAACGTAAAAGAAACCTATATGATATGCAAATGTTATCAGTGCTGAAAAGATAAGTAGATTCCTCAATTACTGGTCGACAAAGCACTTTTAATAATTGATAATCCATTAGCGTTAAGCCGTATTTCAACTAAGAACAGCTGGCTTGTTGCTTTTCTCTGTTTTGTATCATGAATATTTTTGGGTTTTTGGACTGTTGGTTGCATAAAACAAACAATTCAAACATGTCACCTTGAGCTCTGGGACCTTGTGACAAACCTTTTTTCGCAACTGTCTTTTATAGACATTTTAAAGACTGCAAATTGTAAAAGTAATCAACATCATGATTGATTATTTGGCTATTCAATTCATCATCGGTTGCAGCCATGTTGTCAATGGAAAACATTCTAAGGAATGACTTTAAATAATGTTCTTTCATATAACTCAATGTGAAATTTATTTTGTATTCTGAAATAACAGTATTTGTTTGAGCATCAAGTAGAATAAAAATTCAAGACGTCTTCATATCTGCATTACATTATTGTTTTCAAAAATGAGCCTATTATAACAAGTATACATGTGCAAATTATAAACTTTTACCCTTTTTTTCCATCATGAAAAAATACTGTCACTAACTCTTCGACAGCTCCTCCTGTCAAGCAAGAGTTACGACCTCTCCTGACACCAGGTCTTGGGTCATTTTTCAGATCTTCTCCCTGTTGGAGTTTGTGAACATTACGCTAATCCCAGATCAGTGGCTGCCTTAGTGGAAATGGAGGCTGTAAAAATTAAGTGCTTCCTGGTCTGCCGAGCAGTTTTGTCTGACCTTCTTGAGCGAGGCAGACAGACCAGTACAAACAACTGAACCAGTCTGGAGCTGAGCGAGTAGCAGAGCTGGAATCCTTTTCATGTCGGCCAGCAGACGTCCCACATCCACACATCTTAATGGCTTTTTATGGCAGCTTGGAATCTTTATGGCTCCTTCTGACTCAATGGGATTCGCTGCTAAGACAGAAGGGTTTTCAGAGGGAGGGGCAGCCACAATACATTGCAGATGCTACAATTCTTAAAGATGTGGAAAGGAGACGTTATCTGGCTTCTGGGGAGATTTTAACCTTCGAAATTCTGGATTTTATTTGGAATTCTTTACATATTTTGATGCTCTTGCTCCTTGGATTACTTTTCTGCCTCATTTTGAGCGATCGCTATGTAAGGACTTTGCAGGAAGTGGGACTATGTTCAAACCTGATCTCTACCAGATTTTCAAGATAAACAGTGTGGTAACAACTTTATTATTAATTCTTACAGTGCATCATGAAAGTAGGGCTGCAACTAACAATTATTGTCATTATTGATTTATCTCAGAATTATTGTCTTGATTATTCAGCACAGTTTCTCACAGCCCAAGACGACGTCTTTAAATATCTTGTTTTGTTAAACCAACAGTCCACAGTCCAGTTTACTATCAGACATAACAAACAAAGCAGCAAATACTCGATATACGAAGATGAAACCTGAGAAAGTCTGCTTATAAAACGATTTAAACAATGAACTGGTTATCAGAATAGTTGCTGAATAAATTCCTCTTGATCAAACTCAAACTCTTTGGCTAAAGGTGTTTATATTAACAACAAATACCATTTGTTGGACACTTTTATTTTAAACCGCCTCACAAGTGTGCATGTTGGTGGTGTTTCTGGTGTATGACATTTCATAGGTTATAGTTTTTATTTTTATTTTATGCACAATTCAAGCAATGTATTCATTCCTTCAATCTTTATTTATACAGTGTGATCCAAAGAGAGCAGTTCACTGTGTTTTGTGTATACGACAATCAAAGGAAAAGGAAAAAACAGCAACAACAAAAAAACAAAACAAAACAAAAAAACAAAGACAAGCATAGCACACAAAGCACATACTAAACTGTAAATTAGGGTTGCAACTAACGATTATTTTCATTATGGATTAATCTGTCGATTATTTTCTCGATTGATCGTTTGGTCTATGAAATGTCAGAAAATGGTGAAAAATGTCAATAACCATTTCCCCAAGACCAAGATGCAACCTAAGCTGCTCCTTTTGTCCCGACCAACAGTCCACAATCCAAACTTATTCAGTCTACTGTCATCGAAGACTAAAGAAACCAAAAAATATTCACAGTTAAAAAGCTGGAACCAGAGAAGTTTATTATTTTTTAAAAAAAACAAAAGACTCAAAACGATTAACGATTGTCAGAGTAGTCCAGCAAAGACAAGATTGTGGACTGATCCGGCTGTTATTGCTGCTGTTTTACTTTGATCAGCAAAGTTTCAATAGTTTAGGGAGAATTATAATCAGTTTATGAACAAGCTTTGAGAGATCAATTCAGTGTAACAGGATTAGAGTAATGCAGTCACAAAAGTGTTGATCATCTCGGTTCCCTGTGACTTTTACAACTTGAAATGAAACCAGGACAAAAACAGTGATGTATTTAAAGGTGCTGTGTGTAGAATTCAGTGGCATCTAGCAGAACAAACCTGGCAGAAATGGAATATAATATTCACAAGTATGTTTTCATTAGTGTATAATCACCTGAAAATAAGAAATCTTGTGTTTTTGTTACCTTAGAATTATTTAATTATTTATATCTACATAGAAAGCGGGTCTTCTTCCACGGAGCCCGCCATGTTGCACCGCCATGTTTGTACAGTAGCCCAGAATGGGCAAACCAAACGCTGGCTATAGAGAGGGCCTTTTGTGTTTTTTTTGCGAGTTTTGCGGCCACCGTAGGTTATCCTACATACTTGGAAGGGGAGGGGAGGGGTTATCAGTTGGTTGCAATCTGCAACCTCACCGCTAGATGTCACTAAATCCTACACACTGGCCCTTTAAAGGGAAGATGAAGAAATTTTGAAAGATAGTAGGACATGATTATATGATCACTCTCCAACATAACAAAAACTGGAATTAATGTTTTATTGAAGTTTATAATCTCTTTATTTTGATGGGGATGTGTATTAAAATTAATCACTCAAAATATTCCCAGTATTTAACCTAAAGTTGAACATTCATTAACTGTTTTACATGAAAAAACAACAAATCTTGCTTGTGTCATTAATCAATCACCTATTGAAGTGGTGTAATAATACTCACATCACATAGTCTATTAAAAAAAAACTGCATCCATAGGAAAAAAATCAAACGCCTGCACACTAAGGTGTCATTTTTATTCACATAAACAACATTTTGATCCAAGTGAGGTCTTTGTCAGGTCAAAAAGTTTTCAATGTTTTTATTGTTTCATCACCGTCCAAAGATTCTTTATCCACAGCATTTATTGTGCATTCTGCTGTTTTTCTAAATACTATGGATGACGTTTCTGGACTGTTTTGTCTCTTCTTTAGTGTTTTTGTGGGTTACTTCCTGCCTGACTTCACTTCCTCTGCAGCAACACGTTTAACTCTTCATCATGGGACGAACACCGCACAGAGGTAGGCCTTTACTGTGGTTGTTATGTCATTATACTGACGATTCCTACCAGATAATTTGAGTTTTTTGAGTCTGGGATTTTTTTTTGTCACAAGCTTGTGTAGAACTGTTGTTCAATGTTTTATGCCTTCATATCCACAGTGATTAAAATCTGTGTATTAGCAGCTTTCAAATGCTGATGAGCGGTTCAATCATCTTTTGATTTCAGATCAAAAAGAGGAGAAGAAGGAGAGACGAAGCAGCATCACAGCTGGCTCTGCCCTCGACAAATCTAATGGTTGATGATTCTGATCTCATCACTGACGATCCTTTCATTAATCTAAAAGTTTTTGAGTTAAAAGCTTTTTTTATTCTGCCAGTTCTGTTTCAGTACTTGCCTTTACTGTGATCAGTCATCTATTTAGTCTGTTCAGTAACATCTACGGCGTATTTGCAAAATATTATCATAAATGTTAAGCTTTGTCATCTGAGGGGGATTGCCCTCCATCCAAACATCCAAAGAATATGTGATAATTATGTAGGTTTGTTATATGTGATTTACCTGAAATGTTCAGATGTTGATTACTACTTTGTGGTTAAAGTCCAATAACATTCAAGTATTTTCACAAGATGTCAAATATTTCATTTGTCAAAAAATAGCACTGCAGGAGGTTTATTCATGTTAGTAATTGTAGGTTATGGTTGTCACTTAACTGTGTTTTCTGTCACACTTTACAGTTACAATCTTTTAAGTAATCACTAGTTTGTTTCTGTTGTTACTAGAACCGTTCAGTTGGGAAGAATATCTGAGAAAAACTTCCTCCACTGCAGCCTCGCCTACTTGCTTCAAACAGGTAGCTGATCATTAAGATGGATTTTTTAAGGTCCCATATCATTACTTTTCCTGATATTATTGTTTCCATTCATGTGTTCTTGATTTGTTAATATTGTTAAATGCAGTATGCCATGGCTCAGAACAAGTAGGCTGTTTCTGATGTATTGTAAATTGATTAGTTGATAAGTTTGGTGATATTGAAAATCTTTTTTACTTCCAACAAAGACTATGAATTGATTCATGACAGATAATATTAGACCTTCAAATGAATAAACCAGTCAGGTGATCTGATACAGTGAAGACCATGTCCAGTGTAACATTAACCATGATGTCTCCTTTAATATTTGATCATACTGGTTTGTAACTAGAGGAAGATTTGATGAGTCATCCAATCATAGGTGTCCTCACAGTACGTGACCGTGATGGAAGGTCCGTTTGTGTGTCCCTCTGCAGTCCAGAGTCCCCCCATCCAATGACTTTAAGGCAGGTATGAAACTTGAGGCACGGGACCCCCGCAACTCTAACTCTGTGTGCATCGCAACGGTGATGGGCATGATGGGTACACGTCTACGCCTGCGTCTGGATGGTAGTGACAACACCAATGACTTCTGGAGACTGGTAGACTCATCAGACATCCAACCAATAGGGACCTGTGAAAGGAACGGAGACATGCTCCAGCCGCCGCTGGGTGAGTGTTTCTGAAGCTTTTGAGTTTGTGAAGTGAAATACTGGAACAATTACAGTGCTTAGACAATGGCTCAAACAAATATACTCAAAATATGATAGATGCATATGCACTCAATTGAAAATATAAGCCCTGCCCCTAATAATTGGATTTTCAATGAGCACAGAGAAACTTTCCACTTTCAGGAAATGAATGTGAAAACAGCCTTCTAGTGTCAAACTCTGCACATACATCATTCTGCACAAGTGAAGCTCAAACATTCAACTGTAGGAACTAGAAGAAAACCACAATTTTGAGTGAAGGGAGACTTTAACTTGTTTTGACCATGTGTTCAGGTTTCAGGATGAATGCCTCCTCGTGGCCCATGTTCCTCCTACGGACGCTGAGTGGAGCAGAGATGGCACCTGCCTCTGCCTTTAAGAAGGTATTGTACTATATACTTACAATATATATATATATATAATTTTTGAAGCTGTCGAAACTTTGAAGTCACCAATTTGTGCTGATATTCAGTATCTTTTAACTTGACCTTTTTCATGTCACAAAAATCCAAAGAAATCTGTTTTCTCTTCCATAGTTTTTTTTTTTGCAAAAGAGAGAAACAGCATTTGAAGTCATTGATTTAGTGTGTAGTTACCATTTAATTGGAAACAAGGTATCAGAATCCATTCATACAATGTTAAGTAAACCATTAACTCAATTCTTGCTTTCAAAAAATAAGAATACATTTAAATCAACTAATAACCTGTGCAAAGTCCAATACTGGCTCAAGGGCCGGGATGATGACTGACACAACTATAAATCTCAATTTAAAAATATGAAAGGTTATAATGTAGTTTATATTTCAGTTACAGTCATTATTGCAGTAAACAGCACAGACACAAGGGGGAGCCACTCCTACTGTGTGTCACATACAGAAGTTCAGGCACAGCAGCATATTAGGACATACCTGAAGCATATATCATAGTAAAAAGTGGATAAAACAGTCCTTTGTCAGCAGAAGCAGAACATGAGACAATAGAGATTGTTTTGTTTTTCATCAAAATTAAACTTTTTATTCAGTATTTAGTGTGTCCAAATACTTTAAAGATTTTTTTCCATAAATACTGAGTTAAGACTGATTAAAAAAAGATCACTCCGGCCAAGATATTCATACTATGAAATGTTTATTTTGGCACTCAATAATATTTTTGCATAGATATTTATTTGCTTGTTTATTTGTATACATATATTGTATATGTGTGTGTGTGTGTGTAGGAACCAGCCAGTCCTGCTAAAAACTACTTCCAGCCTGGTATGAAGCTGGAAGCTGTGGACAGGAAGAACCCGTATCTGATTTGTCCCGCCACAGTCGGAGAGGTCAGAGGTCAGGAGATCTTTGTCATGTTTGACGGCTGGCGAGGCGCCTTTGACTACTGGTGCCCCTTCGACTCCAGAGACATCTTCCCGGTTGGCTGGTGCACACTGACGAAACACAGTTTACAGCCACCTGGAAATTTCTGTAAGTGATGCTTTGATTTGACTGTTATTTTTTCTTTGTCATGTGTTGTGTGGAGGGTGCAATCTGTTCTGACAGATACCAACTCATGAAAACTGTAAAATTGCAAAAGTTTTGAGCAAATTTGTGTCTCAAAAACAATAGATGGGTACTACTAGCACTGATATCACAGGTTTCCAGTATAAAGTAGATGATGCAATTATATTTTGGATCGCCTTGCTGCATAAATTTGCATTTCGTAATGCTTCAGGATTTAATTGTAAACCCATATTAATATTAGCAAGGAGTTATTTGAAAACCTTATTAGTGGTCTAATTAGCTTTACTGGATATCATTAATATATCAAAGTGATTGTAAAAGGACATTACCATCCAAATCTTTCTGTGTTGACTCCTGAAAATTCAGAATATGGTTGTGTAATATCACAATACAGCACTGGGATTCTCAGTGGTCATCCGTAAAGCCAAAAGATGCTCATGTATAAGATTTGAGTCAACAGGAAGCTAATTTATTTCACAGACTTGTGTTGTATCTGATGTTTAGGTGACATTACCCATCTTTCAACACTAGAGAGCAGCACAAGCAACACATTCATCATTACAGGCTGTGAACTGAGGTGTGACAAAGAGTAACAGACATCTGAGTTGAGTGGAGTCAACTTTGAGAGTCAAACAATATCTGAGAAGCTGTTCTGGGCCCTCACCCCACCTTAATCATCCCTGATACCGGGTGTCATCTTTCATCCCAGCTGTGAGGATCAGTGCACGTCAAACAAGACAGAGGAGGTCTGTTCAGAGAGTCTTGAAACCAGAGAGTGTCTGGAGCCAGTTTAGGCTGTTTTCAGACCAAATCAGGCGTTGTGGCGCACCGCTGGAGGGTTGAGCGGAGGTGTGGGGGGGTGTTTGTGCTCTAGAATGTAACCACTGTGAAACAATCAGAAAATAACCCTTTATTGATCTGATTCACTGGCTTTCTCGCTACCACCACTCCCTCTATTCATTCACTGTCTAGCTCACTCGACCACAACTGCTCTCTCTTTTTCTCTTTCTCTCTCTCAGTCTCTCTCACTCTCTTTTTCTCTCATTTTTCAAAATGAGTTGCGAAACCGACAGCAAAACCAGACTTTACTTTTAACGATATCAAACGAAGAGAAATATCCTCCCCTCTTCCCCTCCCTCATGGCAGAGTTTAACAGCTCTGATCAGTCTGATCGCAGGCTAGGATTTGCCACCGCCGTGTGACGTTTGGTTGCGGTTCTTCAAAAGTTGACTCTGGATCAAGTTTCTCATTGCAGTCAGGTGTGGCACCGGTGCAGCCAAATAACCTGCAGCCTAAATGCACTACCCCCATTCAAATGAATAGGAGGACTTTCGCCGCACCACTTGATTTGGTCTGAATATGGTTACAGTTTGCAACACAATGTGTCTCAAACGCTTTTAGATTTAGCTGCCCAGGACGCATTTGACTTCATCTGTAGCAAACTGTGACAGCTGCAGAACAGACAAAATGTGTGTTTGCACTTGGCCTGCTGTGTCCAAATTGTCAGTTAAATGGGACACTAACTACATATATCCAGCTATCAAGTTTATTGTGCTGTAAACGCACAATAAAAAGTTTATTAGATTTTGAAAGCTGGCAGGGACATATTTGCTTTCTTACCTGTATTTTAATTGTTCAGTTGCAGCCTGAGGCTGAAACTAATAATTACTGATTAATATAATGATGTTTTTTTAATGAATATATTAATCATTTAGTCTATAAAATGTCAGAAAATGAGAATCACACTTTCCTGAGCCTAAGGCTACATCCACACTAATATGTTTTCATTTTATAACAGCATTTTAAAACGAAAACGATCTCTGTCCACATGAGCGTTTTAGCACCGTTTCAGAATTGATCCTTACTAACACGCCTGAAAACACATATCACATGACCATTCACATACACTGGGCATGCGCGTGCTGGTGTAGTTGTCCACAGCTGCTTTATACTGTATGAAAATCTTCTCCTTCAGTTCATTAAATCCCTGTAGCGTCTGAAGGCATCAGGACTGATATGTCGACAAATCTGCAGCCTCTGAGAAGTTTTGCACCAGAGCGTAGTGCCGTTACACACAGGGCTGTTATACAGGGCCGTTCACTGTGTTTACCTTCATTAAGCCACCTTATGACACCAGGCTGCTACAGAATAACCACACAAACCTCTACACACATCAGACTAGTCGGTTATAATGTGATATTCTGACTTTTTATGAAGGAGACATCGGGTTAGCAGAGCTCATCAGCCTCTTTTCCAACTTTCTCTTTAGCAAAAGTAGCATCTTGTTTTATCCTTGAAACACATTGTGATGCAAAAGCTGTTGTGTAACATTAATTACTAAACTATGTGACCGTGTACGAGGTGAGATACATTATAATTATTGCTGAAATAGTGTAGGTCTGATATAATCATTTAAATGGCTTTATCAAATCAATTTCTTTATTTTTTTATTTCTATCATTATAGTAACTAACTAACTACTACTCCATCTGTCTTTGGGTACAGATTTCTGGTGATATGTGTTCATGTTGTGACTCTCTGAACCATTAATACATTTCCTGAAGAAAAGCTTTCCATTCGTTGAGCTGTTGTTATCACATTTAACTGTGATTGGTTCAGCTGTTTCAGAGCTATGAGAGTAGTGATGTGACTGGCTAAGAGAGTATTTAATAATCACCACACCTGCTGATCTATATTCACCTTCACTCAGCCCTTTTTCACGTCACGTTGCTGCACATACATGAACCAAAATAACAGGTGTGCATAGAGACGCCGCAGTCCGTGCACCTCTTTGCTTGGCATTTATTGTTCAAATTTCAGCTGAAGGTGCAAAATATTAAACTGAGAGTGCAATGCATGCTTTTGCACCCTAGTAGAACCGGGTCTGTCCGAGTCATTGTTTTCAAAAGTCTTTATTTTAGAGGTTTGAAAACACCAGAGTAGTGTGGACACTAGGCGTAGTGTGGACACTAGGTGATGTTTTTCAAATTCATCATTTCATCCGACCAACAGTACAAAAACAAAAGATACTAAGAATGATATAAAACAGAGAAAGCGGCACATGTTAGCGTGATAAAAGTACGTCTTATTATGAATGTCTGAGAGCAGTGGAGGCAACAGTGGTAACCACTCACTATTAAAACCACATTTACTGATAAATGTGAACAGAATTTTCTCATTCAAATTCATGAAATTCTTCCTCCAAGATTAGAGACCAAATAGGTCAGTTATTAAAATATTAAATATGTATACAAATTGTTATCTTTTTCTTGTGCTATACTTTTTAAAACAGACTTGTGGAAATATCTGAATGTGTGTGATAGTTTGGATGGTTTTTGGCTCCATTTTGCTCTTTTGAAAGACGAGAAAAAGCAGCATGACAGCAATGAGAGAGAGAAAGAGAACAATTACTATTTTTTTCCCATAGAGACACAGATTTAGTCATGTATGCCCAGACACAGAGAAAATCAGGTTATTATCCTCTGAATAGTGTTGTGTTTGTACTTGTCTTCTAATTTAAAAACTGCCTTAATCCTCTTTAAGGAGTCTTTTTTGTCTTGTTTTGCATCCAAGAAGAACTGTATTTCATGCAGAGGAAATACAATATTTTAGCTCTGTACTGTCATAAAATGTGTTTTTGATAGTTTAGTACATTTAGAGAAATATAATTGGGTGTTTCATTGAAAAGTATTGTCTTTAAGTGTAGCTCTGACTTAAAGGAAAGGAACCTATCTAGATAGAGACAGAAACAATTGAAAAAATATCACCAAAGATAATTAGGTAATTTTGGTAATCCAAATAGGTAATCCAATTTTGATACATTTTTTGAATTCTGTTTATTTTAAAATAGTCTTGTTTACAGAGGATTGCAGTCTAATTAATCATAAAAAGGTTGTAATAGTAATAACCCTAATCAGTGTAAAACAGTTTGAAATCTCAGATTCTTTTCAGACTAATAATGTATATTTAATTTAATTATCCATAAGCTTGAGCGTAATCCACATGTACATTTAGGTCATTCAAAAAAATGAACCTATTTTAAAAATTCTGTGATGTTTGGTTTATTTTGAGGTTTTTAACCACACATCCAGTACTTATTTTCATAAAGAGGAGCTTGTTGCTTTGCCATGTAGTTGGTCTTTATTTTTACAACATCAAAGAAACAATCTTATTTACTTGTGGCTTTGTAGAAAACTCCTTTCTTGAAAAAGTTTGAGAACAGGCTATTATTTTTTTCAATCTTTATTTAACCAAGTAAATCCCTGTGAGGTTAGAAACCTCTCGGCCAAGATGGAAGCATAAAATGTCGCAGACAAAGCATTTCAAAACCAGGCAAAGGGTAAAAACTGATAACAATGCAAAATATATTTTAAGTAGATAAGAAAATGTAACTTAAAAGACACTTATACTGACACAAACAAAATATTTGCTGCAATCATCTAAGTAACATTGTTGCAACAGTAATTTTCAGTTGATCTATTTTTACATAGCTTTTCAAACAATGTTAAATATGAAATAACTATTTGTTCGGTCTGTTACAAAAATGCTTGTTTTCTAAATACTATTACTAATTTTCAAGAGTTTCCTCTGATATTTGCCATTTCAGTTCACTGTGACATTTGGCAGCTATCAGCAGTTTTAACACTTGAAAAGCTGCTGCTTTAAAAATATTTTAAAGTGTTTCTCAAACCAAAATGTGCAGATTTGTCTGCCTCCCACCTCTCTTAGATAACAAAACACATTCTACTACTTCCCTCTGTGTGTTTATATACTCTTAATTTTTCCAGGGACCTCATGAGGGACCCCTGAGCAGTCCTGAACTCCACTTAGACACAACATTCCCTGTATGCGCCTGCGGAAATTAGAGCTTTGGTTGATATTATTAAAGTGTGAGGGGAGTCCTGAACTATTAATTATCAATCAGTGTGTAATTATACGGTAATTACACTCAGCGGTTACAGAGTATGTCGCCATTTGCACTAATGCTGAAGCTTACTGTTCAAGGTTTAGCTGTTTAGTTTCTTTGGCAGATATTTCGACATTTGCCATCCATCAAAATCACTTTGACAAATGGCCCTGGAGTGAGTCTGTTCATTCTGAAATTTGGGGTTTTGATAAAGTTTAGCAGGTGTAATAAATATCAATCACCTTCATGTTTGCTGTCTCTGCATTACATCCAGCAATTTCCTGCCCTTTGCCCTGTTGTTGGTTTCCACTGGTCAGGAAGCAAGAAGCTTTTAATTACCCAACAACCAGCTTGATTAATGGGAGGTGTGTGTGTGTGCATGTGGGTGTTTGTTTGGGTTTTTCTCCTCTGTGTTGATGGATGACAGCGGTTACATGTTTGTCAGAGCATGTTCTCAGTGCTCGGGCAGTCGAGTTTACAGTCTCCGTTGCAGTTTTTATGTCTACAGAAAGTCCTTAATGTCTGCTTCAGATGTAGTTCCACACAAGACTTCCCCGGCCCACAGATGACTTTAATCCTTGTGGGTGAGCGGAGTTGTCATGATGTGACGTCCTCACATCTGCTTCTGATCCCGGTGCTGACATACGTACCTCGCTGAGAGCTTACCAGGTCGCTGCTTGCAAAGAGACTTACTGTAGCACAGATTTACTCTTTATGTGTGTGTGTGTGTGTGTAGTTTAGCAAAAAAAATAGGAAGAACGGATAATGTAAATTACCAGACAGCTACCATGTTTGTATGTGGATAAATGAATAAGTAGGGCTTGGTTGAGGTGTTAATGAGCTGATAATTAGCTGTACATGTGAGAGAGGGAGTGAGAGACTCTGTAATTACTACTACATTTAAAAATTCTAATTAGCTTTCATCAAAATTGTCCTGTTGTGACCTTGCTACATGCTTTTGTAAGAAGCCACAGAAAACCGCAAGCTTGGGTGTATAATTATTTTCTTTGTTGTACAGTAAGCGTTCATGTTTTTTTTTTTGTTTTTTTTTCAACTTTTTGTGTGATACGTCTTCATCTTTTCTTGATGGTATTAAATTGGGTCAGAATGCAGAATGGTGTATTCTGAATAATGCATGAATAATTCAGTGTGTCTGTATTTTAGCAGACATAGACACACACACTCTAGTTGTTATTGTCTATTTAACACAAAACATTTTTTATGTTTTGTCACATTTGGCTGTTTTTGCAACTATATATTCTACATTTTCAACAAATATTACCATGCACATGCATTTAAATTCTAAATATCTGGTTATTAATGTAGATGGAAACAGCATATTTATTAGTTTTTTTAAAATATTAAATATCATTGCGCATTTTTCTGAAATATCAAATGCATCAATTTACCACTGCCTTTTGTTGTAACTTTCTAGCTGCTCCTTTATTTTTTAAATCTCCAATCATCTTTGAGATTTGGCCCACATACAGACAACAAATTAAATCCTCCCTGGGGGTCCCTGCAAGAATAGACTTGAAAAATATATTATGAATGCAAGAATTGTGTCCAACAATTATATATCTATAAGCCAAAAAACACCACACTGCACAGACTATTATCAAAGAGGTTTTTTTCTTTCTTGAATCAGCGACGTCAGCGCTCCTGTTTGTCCCTGCTGAGGCAGATTAAGATGTCTGACAGAAGGGACTTTTCCCAGGCTTTCTCTGGCTGCTCTGTTCCACATTGTTCCAGAGCTGGGGTGATATCCGACTATGCCACTGTTTCCTGACGTTGGACCTGGCCATCTTTCATCAGGGAATGTCTGAATAGGCTAGGGTTACACTGAGGGGGCACCTCCTTCTCTGCTCTGTGTGTGTGTGTGTGAGTGTGTGTATGTTGAGGGAAAGCTTGCTTATGTGCACACCAACTCCAGGAGTTTGCCCCTTTTCACCCGTTTCAATCAAGAGTCTTCTGATCCAGTTTAACCTTTTACTCCCCCCCCCACCCTCCCCAACCCCGCTCCCCATCCCCCATCCGCTCACAGGAGCCCCACCGTTAACCCTTCTCCCCCAGTCATCTCCCCCTCCCCCAGAGCCTTGCTGAGAAGCAGGTGACTGATGTAGACTGTCGATATGGCCTACAGATAACATGAATAAAGGGTTCAACTCACCCCCCCCCCTCATCCTCTCCCCACCACACCCACTCACTCTTCCTCCTCTCTACTCTACCCCTCCCCAGCCCCTATGCAAATCTAAATACCCTCCTCCTCCTCCTCCTCCTCCTGCTCATTCATTGGGAGGGAAGCTTTGCAGCGGCTTGAAGCAGCAGAAGCAGCAGCAGCAGCAGCAGCAGCAGCAGCAGTGTGGGCTTTGTTGTGGACTACTGCCGAAAGAAAGACGACAGCGGAGAGACGCACGGAGAGAACTGAGAAAGACAGAAAACAGACAATGAAGTGCAGATGATGAGAGCATATTAGGGAAAAAGTTTGGAGGAGGGAAAAAAAATAAAGAACACAGGGTAGAAAACAAATCAGAAAGAAAGAGTTGTTTCAAAGAGGGAACCAGGAAGCAACTGTACTGAGTGTTTATTGTTACGGACATTAATAGTACTACTACTACTGCCGCCGCCGCTGCTCTCACCACTACTACTACTTCTACTGCTACTATAAACGATAGAAGTGAAGTTCTGCTTTTTCTGGTCAGGATTTCCTGGTGAGTTTGATGTCTACGAAATGGTGTCTTTTTGCTCTTTTGTATAAAACTTTTTTGCAGATCTTATACTTTTATATTACCTGTGTTTTACCTTTGCTGTGTTTTGAGTAATTCTCATGATTAGGTTTACCAGTGTGATGATTCTCTGCAGTATACTGAAGTGAAGTGCAGACACATTTATGTAGCAACATGTTTCTGAACATGTTTCATTAAACTTTACTTCTTGTGGAAACGTATTAACCTGCTTTTCTAATTCGAGAGATTAATTTTCACTGAAACTTCCTTAAAATGTGCACCAGTGAATACGGCACTCACTCAAGTTAAGAAGATTTCAGTCAATCATTTGCTTAATTCAGGAAGTGCTAGCTATGTTTTGGAAAATGATCATTTATTTCGATTTGATCCTTTTGTTACTGGAAAGCTATAAAAAAAAAAAAGTTAAACTAGCAGCTGTGCGGTTTTGGTGAACCATAAAAAGGGAAGTGAAATCTGGTGCAGTCTCTCCCCTCGGGGTGTAAATGATTAAAGGTGTTTTCTTTGTTTAGCATAAAGAATTTTCGAGTGAGTTCATTGAAAGAGACTAGTCGCCACGGCTAGACAGAAAGACTAAAAGTTTGAAGTTTTAATAGCATTTCTTGACTGTAATTAAGTTTGGAGCTCCATGTGTTTTTGATCATGTGTTTTTTTTTTTTTGTCTGTAAAGCATCAGGAATTAGTTTGCAAAAGGCTCAGGCGAGGATTAGTGGATATCAAATATTTTCTGTTCTTTAGATGTTTTAAGCACTCGCCTTTTTCTTTTGTGAAGCTGTACGATCCACAGCAGTCACGGCTGAATGATTGTGATTTTATTCTTTTCTCGATGTGTGTTTTGTGGGCGGTGTGCCATGCTGACGACTTTGTGCAGGAAAAAATTTTTGTGTTTACACTATTTAAGTTCTCTCTCTGCCACCTACATGCACCTGAATCAGCGGTTTATACTTACTCTCTATTCCTGAGCTTCAGATTCACTCAAAAGAACAACCTGTGTCTGTGTGTGTGTGTGTGTGTGTGTGTGTGTGTGGCTGAACGAACTGTTCGCTGTGAGAGTGCTCGGCATGTGAGGATGTGTGTGTGTGTGTGTGTGTGTTGGTGGGGTGGGGGTTGGGGGGGGGGTGTAATTAGATGAGAGGCAACTCTGTGGAGCCCCTCCCCCCACCCCCCAGACAGCAGACACACGTTCTCATGCATGCACGCACACACACACACACACACTTGCACATACACACGTTTCCTCGGGCTGTGGCTTACACAGGTCAATAGGTCGAGTTGGAATTATATAGCCATGATCAGTACCATATGTCTCTATTTTTTTCTATTTTTTTTTGTTCTATATTTTTTTTATAAGGACTAATCATGCAATTTTATAGTTAACTTGATGTTACATATGTATACACTGTTATACAATTGGTTCATCTTGTTGGTCTTAAAGGAGCATAACAAGGGTTTTGCAAGTTGTTTACCTATTTGTATTTATTGTACAATTCCAAGCAGCCATAGTTTTCACACAGTATGACAACGGATGGAAACCAGTGATTGCCTGAAATGGGAGTTAAAATATACAAAAATCTAAGCAGAGCGGTAACTTCCTGGTACCCCTACTGGTTTCCTAGCAACGACTCCCAGTGCTGCAAACTGTCATTTTTGAACTTTGGTTTTTGTCTAGATGAAACAAACTAAATGTAACATAACTTTAGAGGTGCTGGTAGGTGGTTTTTGTTTCCTTTGGACAGAGCCAGGCTACCTGTTTCCTGTCTTTGTGCTAAGCTACACTAACAGGCTGCTGGCTGTACCTTCATGTTCACTGTACAGACACGAGAGTGTTGTTTATTTGCTCATCTAACTCTCTGCCAGAAAGTGAATAAGCGTACTTCCCCAAATGTTGAACTATTGTTTTAAGTCATTGCTTTAAAGTAACACACTAGACATTTACTGGTTCCAGCTTCCTAAATGTGAAAAGCTTTTTTTCTGTTTTATATCATGTGAAATTGAATATTTTCAGGTTTTGGACTTTTGGTATGAAAGAAACAATCAATTTGTAAATCACTTTGGGCCCTAGGAAATTGTGATGGCGTTTTCTAGCATTTTATTGGGCTTTTTTTTTAAATTTTAAAAATAATAGGCATATTAATCAAGAATGAAAATTATTGTTAGTTGCAATACTAATAGCATACAAAATGGTCAAAATGTAAGCAATACATCATTTTTAGTGATGTGGTCCTTTAAATCTCTAAAAACAAGTAGAGGACCTCCACCTCAATCATTATAAGCTCATTTTTTGCAGCCAATCATTGTGCAGCGTCAAAGACCTTGATTTCAAATTCTGGTGGATATTGCTAAGTTTCCAAAGATACCAGATATATCAGGCTAAGTTTGGGGGCGTTGTGTCTAGAAAATATCCTTTTGGAGGAACGATGTAGCCATGAAAACATGGAGTCTTGGGTTTAAACATTTCACTCTGTGTAAAAAGCTTCAATGAAGGGCTTCAACAAGCTGATACTGTTAGGCAGTGTGGAATTAAATTATTTTATAAGATTTTTTTGCAAGTTGTAGTTGAAATGCAGACATGATCAGATTTTTAAAGAATAAATTTGTTGATAAACTAATATATATTAGAATATGATATTACTCACTGGTGTGGAAACATTACATGTTGCCTGCCTTGGTGGCTGTCATGCAATGTGAACGGATTAGATTTTTTTTTTTTTATAACAGGGAAAGATCAAAGAAGGCCCCTGACTCAGATTTCCTGTGGTGAATTAAAACCCGCTGATACTGATTGGTACCCTGCAAACAAATTTTGATCTGCCTTTGTAGGGCTTACGGCTTCAAGCTCGGGGTGAATAAGTGTGCCACTGTGCACGCAGGTTGGTATTGCTGTTCCTCTGTGAGCACGCATTGTGTGACCGCTCCTGGTGAGCGAGTGAGCCCTCGCCCTCTGAAACAAAACACTGCTCTATTCTACGCCCACTTTCACTCATTTCCCAATTAAGCAGCTTTCAGGGTGCCCCGACTGGCCCCTCAGAGAATACTGTAAACCTTCCATAGTCTCTCCATATCGCCCCAGTCAAGGAGGTTCTCATGAAAGCCTTGGCCCCCTGAGAGCCTCCACATGCACTCTCAGACCCCTGCTCTCACCAAGCAATACGTTTGTATTGAAATAGGAGATGGTTATCTTTCTTTCTTTCTTTCTTTCTTTCTTCTTTCTTTCTTTCTTTCTTTCACACATGATGATTTTGTGATCATATCTCAGAGTCACGCTCAGGCTAATGAAGACAGAAGGGGGTGGTGATGCCACTGCTTTGTGTCTTCTTTCTTCTTAACAATGGCTATTGCTTTTTTTCTCACTTATTGTCACTTAATCTCTATTTTAACACCTAAACTGATTGGCACTTTGGATTTACATTTCTGTCCTGAGCAATATCTTGCAGTTAGAGGTTGTCTGTGATCCAAATAACATCTTCAAGCAGACTGCTAGATTTTATTTTCAAGTAATGTTAGCTGTGTTTTTTACCTTGTTTGATTGTGAGCAGTAGTAGCACATTAGGTGAGTGAGAGGGGGGATGGCACACAGTTGAGGTCTGCAGCTAGATTTGAACCTGGGATGTTGCGATGACATGACTACTGTCCCAAACCCCTCATTGGCTGATGTTGTTGGTTGATCACAGAGACAGTACTTAAAAAACCTATTGAGCCCCTTTGGAAGTTTTCAAATTTGACAATTTTCATGCAAAAATATGTTGTCGCTGACAATCAACAGTGAAACTGTCATTAGACTCTAAAAAAACTAAATTGAGACTAATAAAATGTCTTTGAGTGGTTTGGTTCAGCTGTAGTGGTTATTTAAAAAATGTTGGGATACGTTAGATGTTTAAAAATTTGGAAAGGCTAATATGGTATTTCCAATATTCACACTATGTCTGCCAATATGCACAAGAATATTGGTATCAGTGTGTAGGTCAGCTGCTGAGTTTATATAACTTGAAGTACAATTTCAAATGAGTCCTATCTGTTGATATAAAAACGGGTTGGAAAAAGCTTTCATTTGCTTCCATCACATAGACAGAAATAATAGAGAACTGGTAAATAAAGGATAAATAAATACATTGAGATGAATTGGTAACAGACTATTTTAGCCACCAAAAATTAATTCATAATACAGGCTTATCCACACCACATCTTCATTTAATGTTTATTATAGCTAAGTATAATTTATCATAGTTTTGATTTTTAAATATTTTGTCTTTTTATAAGTTTGAGTCCTGTTTTTTTTTTAATCTCAGCTTTAATATATCTTTTTGTATATTGTGTTTTTACAAGTAGGTATTATTGTTACTTGCTAAATATTCAGTAAAGTTTAATCTTTAAAATGTATTTATACGTGTTTGTTCATATTTCAACAGTAAAATGTATCTCTCAGTACACATCTTGGTCACAACTCTTAAAACTAAATTTAAGGGATTCTTTTGAAATATGATGTTGTATTTGTTTACTTTAAAAATAAATACTGCCTGATATATTGCTATCATATTTTCAATTTCTCAAATACTAATTTTGGTGTCTGCCTTAAAAGTCCAGTAATCTTATGAGCGCTATTTTTGTTGTGTTGATTGAAGCAGAAGGTTTGAGGAATCATCCAGCGGGCAGGTCTCTAGGGGTTTCTGACTTCTGACTCTGATTTCAGTGGAGGGAGGGGCTAAATACAAAGGACCTGCCAATCTCAGGGGACTGGGTAAATAAATAAGAAAATCCCTTGTGCAGGATTACTCAGTTACTCAGTTTTCCCTCTGTCTTTGTCTTCCCAAATTTTTCATCATTTGTGGTGAAAAATGTTCTGAAATTTGACATTTCTAATAATACAAACCATTCTTTGGCTCAAGGACCTACAGCAAAGTTGATTCTCTGAACATGTCTTTGTTTGGAGCCTCTGTGTATTGATGAAGGGCAAATCTAATTAGGATGTCGGGAGGTTGTGTTCACAAAATGACATTTTGTGCTGGGGATTTTTATTTTATTTGCTTCAACATATGTATCCCAATTTTTAATGTCCAAATTAAAATCATATCATCATGCTCTTTGATCATCTTTAATGCAATACAATCTTGCACGTGGATTGCAAGTAGAATAACAATAACATGTTTCTTTCGGTTTCTTCTCCTTCTCATATCCCATTTTTCCAGTTACCCTCCCTGGTGCGCTCCTCGCCCCCGTCTCTTCCACCTCATCCTCCCTCACTACACGTCGCTCCTCTTCCAACTCCTCCTCCGCCATGCAGACCTCATACCGACTTCCCAACCCCTTGCCACCCCTCCCTGTGCGCAAGGGTGTCCGAGGTCGTCGTCCCAAATCCCAGACTATTGCTTTGTTGAAGGCAGCGGCTGAGGCTGCTGCGGCGGCAGCAGCAGTAAATGGAGCATCACAGAGCCCTGCCAGAACTAGCTCTGGGGCTCAACTGGCCCCCAGACCACACAGGAAGAGAGGACCCAAGCCTGGGAGCAAGGTGAGATGTCACAAGAATTGTAATCTGTTAAACTGCGGTCCGCTGAACCTGCCATGTTATATTTTATGTATAGAGCTGATTTTGATAAAGAGTAGACAAGGTCAGAGGTGGACTTTTTGAGAGAAGGAGGGAGGAGTTCTTGTGGATGTTTAGGCATGATAAAAAACCCACTGAGGAGAAGTGCTTCATTTTAGAAGCTGCTGTATATACTGCTGTGCTGTTCATTGGTAGTCGTTAAATAGTTAAAAACACCTTCAATAAATCATTAACTAACAGCCTTTGTAGGTTACAGAGAGTTAATGAGATAGGGTTTGTTTGTTTTTTGCTCCAGAGGAAACCTCGGGTGGTGCAATCCCTCGGGGCGTCATCAGTTACAGCTCCGCCTCCAGAGACCAGACTGAGCTCCAGCCATGTCTCAGCGGACAACAACCATAGCAACAGCTCAAATGTAGTTTGCACAGGTAAATTGGATAACAGATGCAACTGAGTCTGATTCCTGAATGTATACTCATGTATATATGGTGGGTTTTAGCATCTGATGGTGAACTAGCTCGATTCTACAGTCAAGGACGAAAATGTCAAGTTGTCTTTGCTCTTGCTGATGTTTTTCTCTCATTGTGTCATCCCAGTGTGCGTCTATGTGAACAAACATGGTAACTACGGCCCCCATCTTGACCGAAAACTAGTGCAGCAGCTCCCAGACCACTTTGGCCCAGCTCCAGTCAACGCAGTGCTTCAGCAGGCTGTTCAGGCCTGTGTGGACTGCACGTACCAGCCCTCTGTGCTGCTGTCGTTCCTACAGAGCCAGTCCCACACAGGAGGAGAGGTCATCAGAGGTAAACATAGCGAACATCACAAACTATTCCCTCTGAGAGATGATGTCCTCAAATTGCTTGTTTTATTGGACTAACAGTGCAAACCCCAAATGTATTCACTGTGAAATGAGATGAAAAGGAGGAAATCCTCATATTTGAAAAGCTGGAATCAGCAAATATTTGCCATTTTTGCCTGAAGAATTATTTCGAGGGTTAAACGGTCACCAAAATTGTTGATTAATAATCATTTTTACATTACTCCAGTGGATGTTAGACCACATACTGTGAAAGGAATAGTTCAACATTTTAGGAAATATGCTTCATTGCTCTCTTGCCAACAGTTACATAAAAAGATCAATAACATTCATGTCTGTACGGTAAATATGAAGCTATAGCCTGCAGCCAGTTAGCTTAGCTCAGCATTTTTACACTTACTTTGTACATATTAACCGAACAGGATATAACATGTTAATTAAGAGGCTTTAGAGGTGCTGGTAGGCTGATTTTGTTACCCTTAAGTAGGGTCAGGCTAGCTGTTTCCCTTTGCTTCCAGTGTTTATGCTAAGCTAAGCTAATCATCTTTTGGCTTCAGCCTCATTTTTTCCGTACATGAGAGATCTTCTCTCTCAAGTCCTAGCAAGAAAGCAAATAAGTGTACTTCCCAAAATGTCGAACTGTTACTTTAACTGTCACTGCTTCTTAAAAAGCAGTTCTAGATAAATTCTAATGTATTCCTGTAACGCCATATAGCCCGGATAGGCAATCAGCCAGGTGAAATTGGTTTAAGCACACACTTGTGGGGCATGAATGTTACTTGGCTGTGTGTGTGTGTGTGTGAGAGAGAGAGAGAGAGAGAGAGAGAGAAGGGGGAGGAGGAATAAAAGACAGTGCCTGTGGCAGCAGCTGATGTGAGCACTGTGTCTGTAATCAGAAGTGACATGTGCGTCTAACCTGGTTTGCGATGCTGGGATTGGGTCTCCCTTGGGGGGCCGGATTGGGAGGGTATGGGTGAGGTTGGGTGGGAAGGAGGGGGAGGGGAGGGGGTTAATTTGTGGATTTGTGCAAGCTTGGCTTGGGTGGGAGGGTGAGGTTCAGGGTGAGGGATGGGGTGAAAAGTGTGGGTTTGTGCTTATAAAGGGAGGGAGCTAACCCAAAACCATCTGCTGTTTTTCTTTAACTGTGAATACAAACAGCATGTGTGAGCGGGTGTGTGTACATCCATACAGCACACAGAATAATAGCTGTTTGTGTTTTGCCCTCCAGTGCGGTCAGAGCATGGTATCCGCTACGTGAAACTGCCCTCTGCCTCCAGTGCTTCGTCTGTGCTGCGGTTCCTGGAGAACATGTGTCAACATCTGGAGAGTGACAGTCTGTTCAGTTCGCAGCCATTCAGCTCCTACAGCAAAAACACACGCTTCTACGACAGGACAAAGTCAGGTGGGCAAATGTGTGGATGCAGGAATTGAGAAGGGAGGGAGACTAAATATTTGACAAAAGGATTTAGCTTTTGGATTATGTGGATTCAGAAATGTTTTAACAAATTTTTAAATATTGTTAGAGGGAATCTTTGAACAATTTTACATGATATACTGTATGTTTTTGATACAGGCTCTGATCTAAATGCAGATAAAAAGAAAACATTTTCTGTTAATAAAATAAGTTTAGAGGATTGTGTGACCTTTTTGGAGGTATGAGTTCTAAATGCTTTGTACTAGAAGCTTTTATCTCCATCATTCTTGAAATGAGACATACATCAGACCTACTGAGTGAATCTCCTCGAGTCTTCCTACATATTATAAGTCAGTCATTTTATGAATGTTTGTATAGTCCTGTAATGAATGTGAAGCAACTTTCTGTTTTCTATTTGTGTTCGTGGTTTCTTTATCTCTCTTTATCCTTTCTTGAAACAGAACCACTGTCCCACACCGAGAACGGCCTGTCTAATGACGATTCCACAAAGGATCCTGCTCCCAGCACCCGATCCCTTCACACCGCGTCAGACTACCGAGCCACAAAGAAGGAGCGGCCATATTACCCTGGACACACACACACACCGCCACCCTTACGACGCGTCAGCTCCAACCCGACCGAAATTGGCCCAATACGTACACACAGACGAGTGGAGGGTAGGGTCAAATACACACAGTCACTAATATACACACCAGAGTAACATGATATTTATTTTATTTTTATTGCAACAGCTCAACACGTAACAGAACAACTCAAGCACAGAATGGTTCTGGGATAGCCTGTACAAGCGGGGTCTATCTCTCATAAAATATCTCTGTTGTTTTAACCTTTTCTCTCCACTTTTCACTTATTGGAGGTTGCAACTAAACCAGGAGACTGTGATCGTTTTTCCTATTAGAAGCAAAATCCTTAATGAATAACTTAAATTATTGTCTGGTACGTTCTGTGTTGCCTGTTGTCAGGGGATTTATTTTGTGGGACTTCCCATTTTAAAGTATGTCCTGCATTTTTCCTGGACCTTAAAAAAAAAGGATAGTTATCTTTTCCGCTAACAGTCCATCACCTCAATAGTTGATGTTTCCGCAACATTTGCGGGCATTTGAAAGGCATTTATGGCCCAGGTATCATCAATATCTGACCTCAGTAAACAAATAAAATCATGAGCAGATAGCATGATAATTGGTAAATATAGTTTGCAAACATGAGTCTGATTTGGTTCTCTGTTCTTTTGTCTTAACAATCTCCAGCAGCAAGCTCAACAACAGGCCCAGACCATGTGACACAGGAAAAGGAGAGTTCAGGGAACGACGCCTCCTCCTGGTCAGTTGGCGATGTTGTACGGTTTGTCCAAGAAGTTGATCCCCAAACTCTCGGCCCGCATGTTGAACTGTTCAGGAAACATGTGAGTAATTCTATTATACGAACTGTGTTCTTTGTCCTATTTACTTTAATTGTCAACATACTACAAGCCGCCGGTTCACCCCCTGTGTGTTTCATGCAATCGCCTGGTTAAATAAACTGTTCCAGACCTTTTTAGGGCCCCAATATACTCCACAGAAACTGTTTGCTGGATGGTCAAACATCTTTGTAAACCCCCTTCACCCATACCTTTGTCCAACCTGTGTCCAATAATTTCTTTAACTTTCTGTGACTGACAATCCCACTTCACACAGTGATTGGCCAGCTGTGCAGAGAGAACTTCTCTGAACTTCCCTTTTAAGCTCTTTTCTAAAAAAAAAAAATTTGTTGCGCAACTACTTCTGTCACTTCTGTTACTTTTTCTGACACTTGTCATGTTTGCAACGGAGTGGAACACTATGAATACCATCTAGCAGAGACTGTCAGAAATATTTAACAATTATCGCATCTCCCCTGAACTCTATGACGGGCAACTTTTCACTAATGGCCGGGTTATGCAAGAAAATGACTAGTTTGTATGATTTGTTGTCCGACCATGAAGGAAGGCAAAAGTGTTTATAGTTGCCCCGGATGGTCACAATAGAAGGCGGGGTGAAATAGAGTCATGGGGGGGAGATGAGATAATCGTTTACATATGGGGATAACGGCACACATTTTCAGACAGTGCCTCCTGGAAGTCATGTTGCACTCAGTTGTAAACATGAGAAGTGACAGAAATAATTGTGGAACAAATAAAAAAAAGAGAGCAACATTCAAATCCTGCTTAAATTCTCACCTCTGCACAGCTGGCCAATCACTGTCTGTTTGGGAAAGTTACAGAAATTGTCGGACGCAGTGTTGGAAAGGTGTGGGAGGAGGAGGTTCCTGAAGCCATTTGACCAAACGACAAACACTTCTGATGAAGTATACTTATGCTTTTAGTGACTTTGCTCAATATAAACCAGTCTGGAATTTCCATCATTCAATGCCTTTATCAAGTCATCAGCGTTTTGATCAACTTGTTCTGAGAGATGTTTGTAACCTGCCCTCCTGCTGACAGCATGTTCCTCTCTCCACAGGAGATTGATGGCACAGCTCTAATGCTGCTGCGCAGTGATGTCATAATGAAATACATGGGACTGAAGCTGGGCCCGGCGCTCAAACTCTGTCATCACATCGAGAAGCTGAAACAGACCAAACAATAGAGATGGAGGCGCTCTTCTCTCACTGGCAAACAAACACACAAACAAAGTCATTATTCTACAGGGAATTAGTGCAGTATAAACCCACCTGAACCAGGGTCGTAGCTACAAAGAAGACACTGAGGTCATGTCTTCCGTTTTTTTTTCTTTGTGAGTTTGGGGGTTTTAACAACCTGCAGGGAGTTCACTGATAAAAATGTACACATAGTGGGTATTTTATGAAGTGATTCCAGTATATTTATACTCACTTGTCTTCTTTTAGGCCAACAGATGAATTAATCAATAAAAACATGAAAAATCTAAGTAATTAAAGAAATCAAGATCTTCTTTTTGGTTTCTGTTGATATCGATATTTATTTTGTTGTACTTTGGATGACTCGTGACCTCAGTATTTCTAAAATCCTTGCTACGGCCCTGATCTGGTTTTTAAAAAATTTACAGACCACAGTTTACTTTTATATTAAAGCAGATACACAGTACATCAATTAATAATTTGCCTCAGTGTGATTAGTATCAAATTCCTGAGCATAGGTGTGAGTTTTGTTCATATTAGTGTCTTTTTGCCTTACTATGAACAACTAGAGGCCATATTTAAATCCACATTTTAATTTACCTCTACATTAACACTTTTACACACAAACGCAAGACATACACTGTAGGTTTTGCAGCTTTATCTCTTTGGATGTTTAGCTGTTTTTTTTTTTTTTTCCCTAGTCATAATTTCAGGACGGAGCCTCTACATACAAGTTTGGGAAGGTTAGTTCAGGTACTGGCAGTGAATGTCTCACTGCATTCTTTCTACCAATGCAATAACAATTCTGACTGATTGCTTCTTTTATAGACTGTCGTAAATGCAAGCCAGTGAATGTAAGAAGTCATGAGCATTATTACCAAGAGGTACTGAACAACTGGAGTGCCCCAGTTATCTGAATGAGAAGTGTTGCTCCCTAAAGTCAGTCAATCAATAAAAACAATTTTATTCATAAAAATCATTCATAAATTAACTATTCATAAATTAACTTTGGCAGAGAAGGCACAACTTGTGGATATCTTATTAAGAAAGAAAATGTTTCATTTGTTGTTGTTTTGCAGCGCGAGCTGTAGATGCAGAAAATCAGTCACTGAAGAGTTATTTTTTTATTCTTTATTTGTGTCTGTTTCATGTGCTGGAAGACATTCAAGCTGAACGATCTCAGCTTGAGCACTGACTTTGCTACATGATTGTATTATGCTTGGGCAGCCACACTATCAAACACACACACACAAACATAAGACATACACACACAATGACTGGAATACTAGAAATGTTGACATTAAAGGGGACCTATTATGCTTTTCCTTATTTTCAGTCATAGATATATAATGTTACAATGTCAGATGTTCACATTAAACGTGGCCAAAGTGTCAAATAATGAGGTAAACGTATGTAGAAATAATCTCTTTAAGCAAAAAGCACCAGCTTCAGAGTGCTCTGAATGCTTGGTTTTTTCTGCTTTCAGCCGGAGCTGATGTCAACTGGTGACAGATTTCTTCATATGGTCATCTGCTTCATGCACAGCATGCAAGATCACTGCTGGCATTCCCATTGTTTTGGGGGTAGTCACGCCGAGCCATGACTCAAGTTGAGCTGGCATGCTGTGAGTGTTTTTCCATTACACAGCATGGCAAACTAAAATAAGTAGTTAATCTGTTGGAGGTGTGCTGGTTGTCTGCAGTTCTTCATCAAACACCATCATCACTGCGGCTGTTTCTGCTTGTACTATTCCTCCGTGCATTATTTCCAACTGATCCGCTGAACAAATGGCTCCAAATATCTCTATGTTGTTGTGTCGCCTGGTTTTTAGCACCGCTAATGAAGCTCTGCTTATTAGGTTAGGAACCCATTTCATTTCCTGTAAATTCTTCACAATAAAAGTTTCCCATTATTTAGTCATTTAAAGGCTTTTAATTTAAAGCAGTAAAGCAGGATTTGTTGGGTTTGCATCAGCGGTAACTTAAAACAATTCAGATACGGCTGCTCCTCGGCAGGCTTCCGGAAAGCTGGCCAATCAGAACAGAGTGGGCTCATCGGGAGGGGGACCTTAAAGAGACAGGAGCTAAGACTGCCTGTTAGAGACAGAAGCTGAACTGAGGGGCTGCATAAAGGGCCAGTATAAGATATATAAGGAGCAAAAATCACCGGCAGTGTATCAGGCAAAGCTACTTTAGTGAAGAATAAAGGTACAGAGGTGGAAATGAGCATATTAGGTCCCCTTTAAAGTAAAGGCAAGGTCATTAACTGTCAAGTTTGAATGCTGTACAGAAAAGTGCTCCTAAATGAGTACAAGATCGAGAAACTGTTTTGTATAAAGTAAAGCCAAAAGGTTGTTTTTTTGATATCATTTTGTACTGTAACAAAGTGTATCAACCTGTATCAAGCGTAAGTGTAATCAAGTTTAATTCTGCCTGAAATCGTTTTTGTGTGTACCATCAAATAACTACCTACAGGACGATGTTGTGTCAGAGTAATTATTCACTTCAGTCTCAAAGTATTTGTCTGTTTTCGATGGCAGAAATACTATTTTTCTGAACATTTCAGAACCATTTTCAAACCAAATCATGTCTGTTGTAGCTGCATTTCACACTGTTGCTCTCCCATAGTGGTAACAAGTTGATACTTGAAACCGTCTTGCTTTAATGTGAAACTCAGGTTTTAGTAGTTTCCTAGAAGATGTTTTACATCATTAGCATTTTGTGTTCATGATTACAACATAGAGGGACTGCACAATAACCAACTATGTATATTTTTATGCCTTGTCATCTATCGCTCCGCAGCATTTCATATGTATATATTCAACTTTTTACTGTAAGTTCAAAAAAAAAGATGTTTGTTAAATATGTTTGATATGCATTCACACAATTAAACATTTGTTTACATCATCTTAGTGTTTGAGACCCCAGCATAAGGCCACCATAGTAGATACTAGCACATTTATTTTTTATGCCCAGTCCAGTGGTTCCCAACCTTCTTGGAATGTGACCCCTTAAAACAAAAAAAGAGGATGACTTGTAACCCATCATCACTTTTTTTCTGTTTTATTTTTAGAGACCTGAAAAGCTAAGTTTTGAAATGAATAGCATAGCAAAAATGTTCTGCTTTCCTGTTCTGTCAATCCTCTTGCAACTCCTCAGCTTTTGAGGGGTTACAAGGGTCCGTAGTTTTGCAACCACTATTCAGTATCCTGAAACATTCAAGAGCACTGGCAGAGCTCAATGTTCTTAAAGTTTTGGTGGGTTTTGTGTGTGAATCTGTTTGTGTGGGTATGGGGGTTGAGGGTCAAATGATCATGGATGTCTTATTTAAGGAGAGTGACAGGCCTATAGGAATCATTGTTCAAAAGATCAGAAGTTCAAATAGCTAGTCAGCAGCACTTGGGATAAACAGGCTCATTAGGGCTCCTCTTGTAGATTCTTTATGAATGGTATATGCTGTTTCCTGGCTCTGAAGTCAGCTACAACTACAGCCTAGCCTGACCTACTGTTTCATTTGATAAACGTTTAATGTTGTCTGAAAGACACTCTAAAATTGGGAGGCAAACTAAGGCTATGTACTGAGTGGCTTTTTTAAAAAAGGTTGTGATGGCTCCTGAAAAGAGAGTTCTTGTCTCTGTAATGAAGACAGAGACATTCCCATAGCACACAGCCTATATGGCATCAAGTACCTGTAAGTTAAATGAATAAAAGATAAAGCGATAATAATAATAATAATAATAAAAACTGGAATAATATAATTGTGGGTAAAAGTAGTGGTTACGACGGCTTATACAGTAGCATTCCCTTAAGAAACATCGAGGCTGTTTGGTAATTAACACTACAGTATATGAATCTGCCAATTATCGATAAATCAAGAGGAACTTCTGTCACAGGTTGTTCAAACCGTCGGTTCAGTTAAGAAAGGACACCAGGACTATTAGCTAGAGGCTAACGGTTAACGCTATATGTCGGTGTGTTAACGTAAATAAACAAAACGCGGTGACAAGTTCCAAAGAGACAGCTGTCCTTGTCCTCAGGATAGTCTCCCATCAGAGTGAGTGTACACACAATAACCGCTCAGACACGGACACAAGTTAACTAGTTACCTAGCTAGTTAGCTAGCCCGAAAGACGTTAACTGCAGGTGACTTGTGTTGCTAGGAGACAGCTTGGCTCGTTTAGTTGTTGCCGACGGTTGACCCCAAAATGGAACTTAGAACGTCTTTAACTCACTCACAGTTGTGCAGTCAAGACAGATCAAAAAACAGATAAGTACCTGCGTGACATTACTCAGTTCCTCAAATGTATCAAGACCAGGGAGGAAATAAAACCAAATTAATTCAGGTAATGTCATCATAATGCTGTTTCTTAACAGGCAACCCACAAATAATGTTAACATTTTATCATAGGTATGAGAAGAGGTATGAGGTAGTTTTCTCACAATTCTGAAGTGCTCTGTGAAAATGATGAGATCTAGAACCAGATGTTTGAAGTTTTTTGGGGCTAAAGTTTAAGTTATGTCTCATTAAAAACGTATTTACACGTTTATTCACATTTTATACAGAAATTGTAAATACAGAAGTGATTCTAATCTGCTAAATCCTAGCTAGAACCATCTTTTTTTAGGAGTAAGTAAGTAAGTAATGTTAAGTAAGTTTTTAGGGGTAAAATGCAAGTTATGTCTCAAGTTAGTCAAGACAAGTCCAAGTAAAGTCTTATATGTTGTCAAAGCAAATCTCAAGTCTCAGATTTTAAAAGTCCCTGTGGACAAGTTCAAGTCAAGTCACAAGTAAGCAAAATGCAAATCTGTCAGGTCTCTGAATGCTTACCATTATAATTAATTGGCATTTAAAAATTTTCCTTTCAAAGTTGTGGTCATACATAGGCCTACATAATTGACCAAGATCCATTCAATGCATCTGGTGTGCACTTTCTGTCATTTATTTATTTTTCTTGCATTTCATCAGGTCAAAACTTGAGACTTGAATGTTTTCACTCTCAAGACAAATCTTTCAAGAGTCAGGTCTCAGAGCAGTTACTCTTAAGTCAAGTTTCAGTTTGACTTGACTCAAGTCTTAAGTCTACAGCCTTGAAGTTATAATTATGAGAAAACTCAAACATGTTTTTCTTTTGACCTGTTGAGCCTATTTTTCAGTTCACCCATAATGAGTCTAAGTTGAATCTTGTTTAATACTGGACTATTGGAGACAGCATTTTTAGGAGAAATTCTGTAATTAAGGCTGAAACTAGATAATATTAAAACACTGCCATCTAGTGGAGAGATTATCTCCATGCACTTGGTTCAGATTGGGAGGAAATGAAGTGTCACACAAAAGGCCTTCCGTTTCAACGCAATCACATTTATTGGCTTTTTTTCTATGCACAGTTACTAAGCAGCCTGATGAGCTGTTAAAATGAATTAGTAATAGAATAATGGAATTTTCACAATGTTGTACCCACCCCCCCAAAAAATAAATACAAGACTGAAGGTGTTGCACAGCTCCAAAAGATACAAAGGCTTGGAAATAATCATGTAAACTTTGAAAAAAAAACTTCTTTGTTTTTATTCTTTTATTTATTTATTTTACAAAAGAAAGAATTTGCAACATTTTTCTTCTTTAAAAACGTATTTACAGGTTTATACAAAAATACAAAAGTGATTCAAATCTGTTAAGTCCTAGCTAGTTTTAAACATGGAGCTTCTTTTAAATAGACAGTTACACTGTGTCTTCAACATCTGTGTTTTTTGTGTTCTCTAACACATATTTTAAAGTCTGTTTAGTGTTATTCCATACTGTACACCTTTGAAAAAATATCCAGTTGTTGTTGTCACACTTCCCTTTAGGGCAAAATTGCGTGCAGACATTGGAAAACAGGCTGGAACGAAAACTCTATAAAGGTTATAGATTTTTGTTTCGTTGTATTCCCAAGCTGCTGAGGACTGAGGTTTGAGAGGGCTAAATGAGTGCTAAACTAGAGTCTGTATGGCAACCTCACAGTTTTTCTTTCCAATCAAATTGTGTCAATCAATCAACTATCCACTGCTTTCAGAAATGAAAGAAACAGTAAAAATACCCCTATAGCATCAACGCCAGGTACAATATGGAAAAATCCCACTAAACAAATTGTCAATACTGAGTGTTTTTGTTATCAAACTTTTAAAATGGTATTTCACAGAGTCACATTGCATTATTCATGTAATACTGTATTAACCGTACAGATTCATTTATATTAATTATTCAATAATATTAAATGTTTTGTGGGAATCAGAAAATTCTGAAGTGAGTCAAAAGTAAAAACAATGACTTTTTGATCAGCTTTTGGGTCTATGAATGGTTACTTTTCCATTTCCATGTTTTGTTTTGTTTTTTTTATTTGTACATTTATTTTATCCAAAGAAGTTAGTCCAGATATGCACTTTAAAGTGAACCAGCAGTTTCTCCTGGAAAGTATGTCTCTCACTCCAACTTTCACAGCTCCAGCAAGACTAGGACCCAGCACCAAAAGTGTTCAGATTCTTCCTCCTGACAGATTCTATATAATTTTCTTTACAGTCTCTTAAACATATGATTGTCCAGTGAGTAGATATACAGTACAAGATAAACCCCTGTTTGTGATCACGACTATACAGAACAGAATTAGCCAGACAGTTTGTACATCTATAGAACACACTATTGAACTTGACATTTGAACGGAAAATACAAAATCTTTTCTCGTGTTATGGAGACATCCCTCAGATAAAAATAATGATATGGTGGTATCCTTTTCTTTTCTTCTTCTATTTTTTTCTTTACTTATTGCATGCGATAGAAAACACAACAAATAAAACAATGAACAGGAACAAGTGCGCTTCAGCATGGGTATGATGAATGTAAAATTCTAATAATCAGTTCACAGCTTTTTACTCTCTCCGTCTTACACAGTGTCAGTTCTGCAATTCAGATTCGCTGAGTATCAAACAGTTGTGGTTTTGCTATCTATCTATCTATCTATCTATCTATCTATCTATCTATCTATCTATCTATCTATCTATCTATAGCATTTACAATAAAACAGTAATATACTTGCTGAGGTATTCACAGAATACAGTGAATGGTTTCTATTGAAGTACGGTCTCTCAATGTAAGAAGTATATGTGTTGTGTTTGCTGTGGTAGGCAGGTGAGAGTTCAAACTTTAAACTGATGATCATTTCCTTCGGTAACACGTTTTACGCCAAACTCTGGTGTTAAGTAGAAAAGGCTGCAACAATGGATGCATTGCTGACGCTTAAATATTGATGATATCTAGACCTTTCCTCCTCTTGTCTCCTCTCTTGCAGATATTGTGATATAAAGCTTGGAGGGTAAGACAAAATGGTATACACCAGCCACTGGGTTGAGCTTTCACCTGTCTAATGCTACTGGGTCAGTGCAAATGAAGGAGAGGCAACAAGGAGAGGAGAACAGTGTATATTGTTGAGATTTGTGTGTAATGTCAGTGAGACCTGTTTTTCTTTGCTACACTCAGGTTGATTCCCTATAAAATTTCTGCTCATTGTTTTATATAGATATGATTTTATATTCAGTACAAATATACATATGCGATTTCATTATAAGATATATTTTCTTCTCAAGGAATATTCTTGAAGAATCATGAAGTGCAAAAGAGAGGTTGGTTCTTGGAAACCTTTCCAGATTAACCTCTAGTCAAACCGATTGAGGACCTTCTAAAGCATTTTCACCGTCTGCACTCAATGGTATCTTTAAAACTGCGTTGAAATGCACCTTTTCCACTTCAAGTCAGCACAGCGCAACTGGCCAGCAACTGGAAAAGCTCTAATCAGTCTATACATACTAGATTTTAAGGTTGAGTTTAAATAAGTATGTGATTCTGGTGGAACATGGCCCAAGTCCATGTATATGTGCAGGGACTTAAAATTGCCCTACTAACAACCACCTCTAGTAGAGAAAGGCCACTGTGCGATTGTCCAAAATTAGCCTGTTTCTTTGACAAATGGGCCCCATCTAGGCACAAGCCCTTGCTCCTTCTTGTTAGACACTCAAATCTGAGATAAATCAACTTAGATCACTGGCAATGTGGTACAGATATCACTAAAACCTTTCACAGTGAAAGATTAATTATTCTTATAATACAAAGGAACCACAAAAATGTCGACAGAAACCAGGATCCAGGGGATGTTTCCATATAGGGTCATGCAACATGGTGAAACTTTATCATCATGTTCTGAGGCGCAGTTTTACAAAAATACATGCATCATGTTATCTTTTTGGATATAATTTATGTGAAGAAATATATGATTGGCTCTGTGTGATATACTCTCTATGCCAGGTCTGCAGATGGAAATATAATAGATAAGTTGGTGCTGTGTTGAGATAATGTTGTTGGTAACTTCCTCAAGAAACAACCCTTGCTTGTTGGCAGGAATATTGAGTATGGACTCTGGGAAGTCTGGCCACTGCTTTGGGCACCAAAAATTGAAAGTATATTAAATTTCATAAGAATTTTTAATTTTCATGAGAAAGCAGTTCCTCAGCGACACACACACACCCACACCACTCAAAACACAAGAAGTAGAAATATCAGTGGATGTTGCATGTGTCTGTACATGCACGCGCACGTTGTCCATTCTCCACAAAATTTCTTTTCTTATCATAATTTACCAAACATTCTGGACTGTTTTTTTATTTTTAAAAAAAGACAGTTCAATCAAAATAGGTCTTAAGTTTTGCTCTTTTAACTATGAGGGAGCTATTCTTTTGATAATACAGTATTAAGGTATATTCTCAAAGTTTTCAAAATCATACCTTTATGATTCAGTAACTCACAACACTGTCTAACACCCTTAAATAGAATAGTAGATCCAAATACTGGGTGCATTTTAGCAACAGTCAGATTTTATGTGTTGCAAGCATTTGACAATTGGCCTTGATGAGACCCCTATCCAAGATTATAAAAGTAGAAGGGGCCATTTCAAATGTAGGGCACAGCCAAGAATAGAGGACATCTCTCATCGGGTGGTTTTAGGAGGATCTGTCATCATGGGGGCTCCCATCTGAGTTCTCTGTCTCCCCTTCAGAAATGGCTTGCATGGGGGCTGTGTAGAGGCGGCTGCGTGTACTGTAGCGACTGCTGTTGGCTACAGGGGGGATCCGAGAACGGCCCTGTCGAGATGCAGCTGACATGGGCAGGGTTTTGGGGGTGAAACTCTCAGAGTTGGCCCTGGGAAATAGACCTGTTATCTGGATTGGTTCCAGACCAGGAATGGGGGGCTCCTGGAGTGCAGAGGGTGGTTCCTCCACCTGTCTAATGGGCCCTTCCTGAAGGGACTCCCCAGGGGTCTTGGGGGTGATAGGGCTCTTCAGAATCTCTGTAGCAGACATGCGGTAGCTGGAATCAGACCTGCTGCCTTTCTTCAGCAAGAGGAGTTTGAACTCCTCATTGGACGTGCTGGATTTCTTGGCGCTGCGGTAGATGGGCACAGGGGCTCGTTGTGACCCAGCAGCAGTGGCCAAGGTGGCTGGGATGTTGAGAGGAGGGGCTGGCGGGATAATGATGGTGGAGACATTGCCAGGGGTCACTGGTGTTGTAGGGCAGAGACGGGACTTCACATTCAAGTCTCCCGAATCTTTACGGCCCAGGACCTTTCTCTTGGATCTATGAGGAAATGAGGAAACAGTTTAGTCATAATTAAGATTTAGACAGATAGTGGATAGATAAATGGTTGACAAAATAACATAAACATAATAAATTAAGTTTGAATCACCACTAAAAGACTGACAGCACCTGTGTATCATGGCAAACAGATCCTCAGTTGTACGGGTCTTGTTGGGTGATGTTATAATAATGTCATCATCCACTTTGGTGTCATCCGTCAGAGGGGAAAGTGAATTGTCACTGGGAGTGGAATCTGTAGCAAACGATATTCCTATCACATGTCATCTGGTTGTCTGATCATTTAGTATACAATTGGTGAAATAACCATCCTTTAAACCTTGTTCTCTGTTTATGATTAAAGGTTAATGCATGATTGACCAGCAGTTGAAGAGGTTATTAGCTCCATTTTTGGAAATTAGCATGTAACTGTTTTAAATCTTACCTTTACTGAAGTAGTCCTCAGTGTCAGGAGTGGTGGAGTCGTCTTTACTCTCCTGTGGCTGCTGATGGGCACTTCTGGTAGCACCTGATGTCACTTCCTCCTCTTCTTCCGGCTCTTCTTGTCCTCCTTTCCTTGCATCGCTGATTAGGTAAGGATGCGATGTTTCCACTGTGGTACCAGGCACTTTGACTGGACTAGCCCAGGGCCCTGAGTCTAAGTGGGATCCCCCAGCAAACTCATATGCTGGGGGTGGAGGGTGGTCTGATCGCATGCCTCCTCTGGAACATGCAGCCCTCGGCGGTTCTTTCACTTGCTCTTCCTCTTCTTCCTCATCATCTTCATCGTCATCATCATCCTGGGAGAACGAGCGTTCCCCCAAAACCCTAAACTCAGAGTGTGCATGAGCTGAGTGCGTGAGCCCTCTGAATTCTGTGTGTGAGTGGATATGTGTGTGTAGATCCACTGGTGAAGGGTGGGGAGCACGTGGCACGGGCCGATGCAAGGGTGAGCTGTCCTCAGAGTGTTCTGATGATGAGTCCATCCGGGTTCTGAAGGCCGTCATAGCCCAGAAGGTTCCAGGTCCATAGCGGTCTTGTCTGAGTAGTAGGCTTTCATAGGATGGAGGCCCATCAGGGTGGCGGCCAGGGGGAGGTGGTTGTGAATGTTCAGGGGAGGAAGTGTGGTCCTGAGCTGGGGGTCTGGGAGGTGGTCTGCGAGGAGGAAGAGGCCTAGTGTTAATAGGAGGTGGAGCCAGAGTAGAACCACTAGGAGGACATTTGGGTCTAGTAGCAGTCTCAGCTCCACTTGTTGATTCCTGGTCTGCAGTGGTAGCACTGTCTGTAGATTGACTGATGGAGTGGAGCTGAACTGAACGAAGAGCAGACGGAGTTATCGCCAATAGATTTGAGCTGGGAATCAAAGGTGCAGAGTTTGAACTCAGCGGAGGGTTGGTATTTGATGCCTCAGGGGCCAACAACTTTGTACCGGTGGCTAAAACGTTTGCAACTCTGTGTTTGCTGTGGTGGAGCGTGTGCATGTGGTGTGTCCTGTGGGATAGTGTGTGTCTGACATAGCCACCATGAAGAACATTGAGATCAAGTTGAGAAGGTGGAGGTGGGAAGTCTGGGTCTCTTTTATAGCCAGAGGAAATGGAAGCTCCATCTCTGGGGAAGTGTTGCAGCGAAGAGAGAGAAGACTTCCTCTCGGGCACTTTGGGCTTTCTCTTGCCAGTTGAGGGTGACAGAGGTCCTGGGAAGAATGCTGCCGAAGATGAGGGCAAGGTTGATGTTGGAGTCTCTGATTGACTGGAGTAGCCACTTGATGGTGAGGCCAGGCCAGCCAGCTTCTCAGGTGATCCAAGTTTGAAGTCTCCAGGTGGGAGAGGTGGACTACTTGCCCTAGTCTCTGAAGCCTGGGCAAGGGCCTGGGTTTGGGTTTCTGTGGAGGAGGAAGAGCTGTCTGGTGACTTGATACACTCCATGACAGTCGTACCTGTGGCGGTGCTTGAGTTGGACATGGATGCGTACTCACCATTGTTGGACTTCAGCTCAGTGTTGTGAAGCCACAGATCTGCATAGTCAGATTGCACAGCACCTTCATCCTTAAATGAATGTGTATCTGCAGAGCTGAAGGACATGGGCTCTACTATGTCCACAGTTTCACCCAACCCCATTCCCCATGTTCCCATAGGCTCTGCCACAAGACAAGATGTCTGTAATGGTTCTGGAGCACCTCCAAGCTCTAGATCCAGCTTCATATCTGTGGAAGACAAGGTAAGTTCTTGTTCACTAACCATCTTTGGTTGATCCTGATCTGCCTGCGTGTCTGTTCCGACATCAACGCTACTACTCGTGTCCCTAAGTGAGGAGGTTCGTTTGGGTGGTGGAGGTTTGACTTTTGGTTTCCTCAGTGGACGACTGGACCTCCCCAAGGTCATAGTGCCTGCTCTGAAGTCAGCTGAAGGCTGGGTGTAAACTCCATGGGATAGTGGTGCTGCCACAGTGTTTGATTGGCCACAATGAGGCCCTGGGTCTGCATAGTTATACATGTATCCTCTGTAACTCTGATTACACTCCCCAAAATGCACAGAAGAGGAGTAGAAACCCTCTGTGTCTGATGGGTAATGAGAGCCAGGGTCTTTTTCAGTGTTGATGGTCTTGTTGTCACTGAAACAGGTTTGGTCTTCTAGACCTTGTTTGGAGCTGTACTCCTGGGCTAACCCATGGCTCTGGCTTAGGTTGTGGGTCTGGTCAGGGTCTTGGTCTGGATCATTCTGGTCTTGGTCTGGAGGATATGTCCATTCCCCCTCACTGGCTGTACTGACCCCTGCATCATCCAGCTGGTCTGTGGCTGAGGATGTGAATGAACTTGACCTGTGGCCCTGGCCCTGGGGTCTGAGGTCAGAGTGGTATGAAGGATCCAGGGAAAATCCCTCATCAATGGCATTGGGCACAGTGTTGAGTGATAGCTCTGAGTCACAGTGGGATGAGCCTGTCAGTGGTGGAGAAGAGGGTGGGGGAATGGTTTCAGAGGTCTGAGAGGGGCAGGTGGAGCTGGAACCACTCCAGTTCCCGCTTGATGACTGGTGGTCCTCCTTGTGGTCAACATGGCTTCCCAGGACTCCTGTTGTAGACACAGAGTGAATAGGGCTGCTGAAAGTATCTGAACTCGATGAAATCTCACAGCTGCCCATGTCAGCCTTGCGGGGCAAACGAGAACGGCCCCTCTCCATCCAGCTATGCTCTGGGCTCCCTCCTCCTCCACCCCCTCTGTCTCTCTCTCCAGATCGTTGCAACCTCTTTAGGCTTCCAAGTTGCAGTGGCTCAGGAGCTGCCTGGTCATCTGTGCTCTCTTCTTCATCCTTCATCATCATCATCTTCATCCTTGGACTAGGACCAGGTGGAATAAAGTCCTCTGCTTCATATGGTGACAACTCCTCATCGTCGTCGTCATCATCATAATTGTCATCGTCATCGTCATCACTGTCCATCAAGCGTCCACCTTCTCGCGGAAGGCTACGAGATCGCAAGCGTCCACCATGGGCTGCAGCACTAGTGTATGTGGAGTCTGACTGGTCACCAAGGGAAGAAATGTTGCCTGTTGAATGGGACAGAGAGGCAGGGATTCCCTGATGGCCACGTTGAGCTCTAATGCGTCGTCTGGAGGGAGCAGCTGTACCTGAAGAGGGAATGACAGAAAAGAGAGTGGGAAACAAAGGGAGACATATCTTAATTCACACTGATGTTGGCCATATGGACTACCCCATTTTAATAGCAGGGTGCCATTTATATACCATTTTAATCCCACTTTGATGAATCTAGTTTGAGGGTGACAGTATGCTGATTTGATATTATTGAAGGCCTACAGTTAGTTGTCCTGTTCAAACTTAGGAATGGCTAATAACCAGTTAGTCCTCTGAACATACTGTAAGTTTATCCAGCCATAAAAATGATCCTACAAAATCATCATAGCAAAGACTGCAAAGTCAGACATCTTAATTTATAGCTGGACTAAATTTAATAAACTTATTTTTAGTCTGTAGCACAATTATAAGAGCCTGACAGACTAAAGGGAACTGGGATAAAGAGGCAGACACACTTGTCCATTCTAAGGAACTTACATGCTATAAGGAAATCATCTGTCTGGCAGCCAGAGTCACGAGTGTGATGAAGGCGACCACTGATTGAGAGGTCTTCCTGACACAGAGAGAGTTGGTGTGGATTGGCATGGACGATCACTGTGCGCTCTCGGGCTACTGGTGATTCATCTGAGTCTGAATGCAAAGTGACAAAGCATGTTGGACATAATGTAAAAATCTTTTCATAAGACGATGTAAGGAAAAGATAACCAAACATAGTCTCCACATTTGGAGTTTTTTTCTGTGTCTGTGAACAACTTAATCTTATTTTTGTAGTTTTGGTCATTAATCCTACAGGTAATGGTAACATTTTACTCACTAGCTTGCAGAGATTTAGGAGCTCCCTGACTGATTATCAGATTCTACACAAATTCACAGGTTAGCCATTTTTCTAAACCCGTATTTTTTGGATTCAAAAACAAATGTAAGGTTAAAGCATCTGAAATGCACATTACAATTGTCCCTTGCTTTGTAAAACTGCATGCATGTGTAACAGTCTATGGTAATTACAATTAAATAGGCCAAAGTTGAACCAAGAGAATTAACTAGCACAGTTTGGGTAACAGTCTTTTTGGGGCATTTTCTTGCCTTTAATAGGCAGTGACAGTGGACTGATGACAGGAGACGAGTGAGAGAGAAATAAAAAGGTTGGTTCATCGTCTGTGTTTCAACCCTTAAGTCACAGAGACATCCCAGGTAACAGTTTTAATGGGAGACCTAGTATTTTTGTTTGCATGTGATTGTTGCACATGCAAACAAAACAGAAAAACATTCAGCTTCCCATAATTGACACATGGATGTATTAGCATGGTCATGGCCCAGATCTCAGCAATTAAAGTTGTAAAATGTTGGTAAAATATGAATAAACAGCAACAATTGCCAAACCTACAAAATGAAGACCCATATAGACAGTAAAATAACCCTAAATTGTCCATCATGGAGCAGATGTGCACCATAACATACCCATGTCTTGTTGTACTCGTTTTGGTATTCCTGTAATAGTCTTCCTCCTCCTTAGCTTCCTTCTCCTCTGAAGAACGGACTGGGAATGGACTAGAGAGCAACGGGCACTTGCTTCCCTGTCAAATCCAACTCCTGAAATAACAACACAGAAGACATAAGCCATATAAATGCTGGTTCCTGTTTTATCCTTGCCAACTTTGCTCTTACTTAAAACTGGAGTGTGGGACTTTTGTCTTCCCCTTTTGGCAGTGAGAGTAATTACAAAAATACTGTCGACACATGCTTACATCAGGCTCCGCCGTAGCCTATTCCATTGCTACTGTTGCAGCTATAAAACGGTGGTTAAATTGTTTTGAGCATCAATCCCCATGAAATGACTTGTTTCACTATCAGAGTTTGATCCATTCGGCCTGATAACATTCGGGAAGTCTAGTAGAGTCACATGATTAAATTATTTTATCCCCATTCAAGTTAGTAGAGAGCTAATTGGAAGTTAGCCGGCTTGACTGGCAGAAGTCTTTGATGCGCTTGCCCTACCCATAGAGTATGCACAGTATGCATTCATCCATCCAGCACGGCAATGTCAAATCTGATACCAGATACAGAGAGATTTATCTGGCAATGATAGGCTAATCAGCATTGTGTGAACTTGTTTGGCAAGGGCTTGAATGTAACAGACGCTCATTTATATGTAAAAGTTCTGCACTGCAGGTTAAATTTTTCTTTTTTCCCTTCTTTATCTTACCTGTGACATTGATGGGGATGATACAGGAGGAGATGGCATGAGAATCAGCATTTGTCTTCTTATCTGATGGTGGGAGGTTTTCCTTGGACCAGTTTGTCTGTTTATCCTGGGTCGAGGGAGCATTGGGAGCTGAGGCCTTGGCTCTGTGGCCTCCTAAGACCTCACCACCATCACCTTCCCCTGTCGAGGTAGCCTGGAAGAAAGGGATAGACAGCAGCAACATTATATACACTCTAAGTGTTGATTGAGTCCTATAGTATTAATACACAATTTAATTAGCTGGACAGATTAAAAACGAAATATTTAAACTGATGACATGTAGCCACTACTGTATATAACCATTTCTCTAACATCAGTAGATGCTATTAAATTAGACTGAACTAATCTGAGGACAAACAGAAAGTTAACACAACATAAATGTTCAATACCTTTCTATTCCATGGAATGAAGATGCAACCTTCATTAGGATAAAGTGAGTAAAAGCACTCAAACTATAAACACGAAGTACAACAAAAGAAAAACAGAACAGATGACATGACATGAGTAAAGATTAAAAAGATGTAAATAAAAAGGTTAAAGAAAGTCAAAAGGTGAAGGATGAATGAAACAATGTTTCGTTTCTCCAGTTACAGACCCAAAAATCTATGTTATACAGTATACTTATGTAAGTATATATATATTCTATGTTTTCTTTTCATGTGTTGATACTTTTATCAAAATTCAGCCCAATTTAATTTGTCTTTCAACTACACAAGAAATATATGAGTTTAATCTTTTGGCTGTATAAGGCTGTATGAACTGTCAACTACTGTGTGTAGTTGACAGTTCATAATTCAAACATATTTATTACCTTTCTTTGGATCGTCTGAATATCTGCTTCTCTTCCTGGTCTCTCCTGTTGCAGCCGGAAAGCACACATGTAAACAAATATTTCTGTGTATGCAAACTGAAAAACTTAACAAGTAGTTTAGTGAGGATATTTAAAAATATTTTAACATCCGTCAGCGAATTTTCTTACTTTTCTCTGTATGGTCTGGATCTCTGTTTCTCTTACTGTCCTCTCCTTCACAAGGTTGAGAGAGAAAGAAATGAAGGTAAAGTTAGTGTGACAAAAAAGATGAATTCTTAACAGAACATGCTTTTCATGTATTTCTCTATATAGTAATAGGTACCAATAGTACCACATGATAAAAGAAACAAAATGTAAATAAAAAATGTGTTCATTAGTTCTACATGTGATGTTAGATGAACCCCAGACACAAAGCAGTAACTGTACACACAAACAGGTACCTATAATACAAATCGTACAGCAGGTGTCCTAAGTTAGACATTAGCAGACATGAACACACAGACGAACTTCTGTTTTACCTTCCTGGGTTGATAGTCTAACTCTCGCTCCCTCTCTGCTCTCTCTTGCTGCATGGCAACATCAAAATGAGATATTATGTCAGTTTGTTGCGAAACATGTAGAATCAAAGGTGTCAAATAAACAAAAAATATAAAATAAAAAAATATGATTTAGACAAATGTGTTTCTCTTAAGTTCTACTTCATATGAACTGTAGTGTCTTCCTCTCTATTCCTTAGCTCACTTAACATGGAAAAGGCAAACTGTCCAGTTTTTAAATAATGACTGTTTCAAGTTAACTTTGTGTAAATGTTTTTGGTTTTTGCAATTTGATAAACTTTTTTTGAAGACTGAAATTGTCATGTGTGCCCATATTTTCTAATTAATGGACCTGTAAGAAATACAACCACATAATGTAATTTTAGTCCCTGCCATTAAGTGCATCATACTTACCGCTCGTGCCAGGCGACTCCTCTGTTGCCGGCGGATGGTGTGTGGTGAGGGGAATGTGGGCATGGGGGGCGCCACTGAGATAGAGATGGTCACCCTGTTCCTCTCCCGACTTGTGGACCGCTGGCTCTGTTGTTCGTCTGTGAAACACAAACATGAGCATGCACATGAAAACACATGCATATGCACAGAAATACGTACTCAACATAATACAACTATGCAGACAGTATTAGCCTCTCTTACCTCGGTGCAGGGCTCTGAGACTGAGCTGAGCGCTTCTGTGCAGCTCTTCCAGACATGGTGGTCGGGTACAAGGATGAAACACGTTGTGTTGCTGGTGCCATGGAGCCTGATAGTGAACCGACAGCTTGCTCTCTATATCCAGATTTGACACCGCTAAGATGAGAGAGAAGAGATACATATAACATGTAAAAGGGAATCTCTACAAACAAAACTGTTTCTGTATGATTTTATACATTTTAACGCATCTTACTGAGCTAACATAAAGTGTATGCATGTATCTTAGCGTCCCGCTTATTTGAACACAAGTATGATTATGTATAAAGTAAATTTTACTAGTGGGTGTTTTTTGTATCATGCATCATCAAACTTAAGGTGGAACTTTTCCCTGTGTCTAAATGGACTACTTTTTTGTTTTTTGTCTGAGGAAGACCTTGCTGGTTAAAATTCTGCATCAGTAAACTAAATACCGAGGAATTTGTAAAATTTAGACCTCTAGTTCACTCTAAAATGCTGATATTTTTCTGGCACCTTATCCAGACTTTGGAGGGGTGTACACACTCAAATCAAAGAAACATAAGAACATAACCTTATAGACACATGTCCAATTAATCATATAACTGACTATGGCTTCTTGGTAGGCTGAATGTCAGTTAGTCTGAGGCAATAGGATTAAACGCAAATTTCTTTTGGAATACGCAGCATGTGATTATCTTAAAGCTACATTTTGACATAGGATCCCTACAAGGGCATCAAGTTTAGGCAACAATACTGTATCTATCTTGAGGCCCTTAGTTGATATTGTGCTGTAGTGGTACATATTCCCAAACAAAACTGCAGTTAATCAAATTACTACAAACCATTGATGTACTTTTAATCTGAAGGGGCCCCTAGGTGTCTGGGGTTCTGATGCAGTTGTCCGAATTGTCCAGTTACTAACCCAGCCTTGTTTAGGCCAAAATATAATTCTTGTAAAAAATAAATAAATAAAACAAAACTAATAATTGTCACTTTAAGAAGTGGTTCTTGAAATAGTACATTTGATTGGCATGCCAACAAATGAGGCTCAACTCTCAGTGCCTGTTCCACCAACACCAGAAAGACAATAACAGAGAGAGAAACCTTCAAAAAGCTCACATCCAGGCCCGGCTTCACAATTTTCTACCAGCAGGCAGAGGTCTCACATTAAAGCCAGTCAACACATGAAAATACACAAAACAAAGGACAATAAGGAGAACAATAACTAGATATGCAAAAATCTTTTTAGAAATACTGGTATGAAAAATATCACAATCTTCAGTCTTTCTTTATTGTACATGAAAACATGAGATAAGGCCGTTCCTTGCCAGCAGGTGGCAGCTAAACCCACCTCACCAACTGTGCATACACCAGCAGACCACCATAAATTTCTCAGTCCTCCATGTTTATTTCCACTGCAATTTCTTATTACAGGGTGATCAGAAAACACAAAAATCCTGCTACTACAGTTTTACATGAATCATGTAAAACTGAGAATCTCTAACTTCATTTCCAGAGATTAAAATGGTTGATTTTCAGATGAGGAGCGTGAGAGAAGGACTGTGATTATCCATCTCTCTTATCTGCTCTCAGAGCCCCTTTAGCTTTTATTATGAATCCTATTTCCCTCTTTTAACTCAGAATTCAAAATGCGATTGTGTCCTTGAAAGCCACACTGTACATCAGTAGCCAGGCAACCTTTTGTTGCTCATCAAGGCTCGTATTTGCCTGCAATTAAATCAGCAAGCTCACATCTGCAGCATTCAGCCCATTTAAACTACTGGGTTAAAGAAGCACAGCTTATTCACGCTAAATAAACAATTACACAGCTTTCCCCCCCAAAGACTGTCATGTACAGTTACCTTCAAAGTTGTTTTCATGTTGCACATATCAAATCTTGTGTGTTTAACATTGATGAAAATAATGACTATTAAATACTTCATAGGAAAATATACGACCAGAAGACTCACTGGGCAAGTCCAATGATTTTATATATCAGTATAGACATAAAAGGGTTAGAAATGTTAAGATAAACTGAAATACATTCAAGAGAAATTTTTACAACTATGGGGTTAGTCACATTATTTTACCTTTCTCTGAAAGCTGAAATGAGGGAATAATATGGAAAGTGTGGTAGATCCTTGTCTTAGCTGAAAATAGCTTGTCTGCTCAATGAATTGACCTGCAAAATCTCCAAAAAAAGCATGCTATTATACTTTCTTAGTCCTGGTTGTGAGTAGTAATTACCATCAACAGAGCCAAGGAAGAGGTACAGAGAAGTAGAATATTGGAACCAGCCTGGAACAAAGGTGTTTCTATGAAAACAGTCTTCATAGAGTGCTGACCTAGTTGCTGTGATACAGTTAAATTGGTGGATTTGCTACTGTGACTTTACTCCCTGCCACTTGTTTCCCTCATCTTTCCTCTCATCATCCCTTCCCTCTCTTTTGTACTCATTTTTTCTTTATCTCTGGTTGCTGCTATGAAGGTGTCTTCTTATCATAATCATTATAGCATGATTATGATAAAAAGATAGCATTACTCAACAACATGTCCCGTGCTGCTTTACTCTATATGTGATCAAACAAGAGTAATAGTCTACAGCCAATGACTTTGCTAGCCACTCTTTGAGGCTGTACTTATACACAGCAGTGCTTTGAGCTAAATGCTAAAATGATCATGCTAACCACATCCATGAGGTTGACATGCTTACACTGACAATGCTAATGCTAAGGCTGATGCTAAGCATGTGTAATCTTTCCCATAATCGCCATCTTAGTTTAGCATATTTGTTTACGTTTCCTAATTAGCAAGTGCTTCCTCTGCCGGGGTCGTCATCATCTGGAGGATGATCATCTGTGCTGCATTTTATCAAGCCCAGCTGCCCTTCCCCCAGCCTAGCACTGGTGGCAGAGGGCACAAAGGCTCCACCTAGGCCCTGGGTGGACTATAATAAGATGACCGCCGAGCCTATGACCTCGAGGACCCGATGGCTCTCTTTAAGGATGACAAGCCGCAGGTAGCCAATCGCTACCCACAGGATGACATGCCCGGCCTGTTTTGCTTCGGCTGCTGGCAGGATGGGAATCCCCCTGCCGCGGCAGCCATCCTCTTCCTGGGCTACTGACGAGGGTTTCACCGCAGGCCTCTGTGCCCAGCCCCATGGGAAGTCTTGCCCGCATGCGGTTTATCCCATGCTCCTGTGGCCACACATGACGTCAGTGGTAGTGAGGACTGGGGTCATGGTATCCCAGCTAACCCTTTGGCCCCTTATGGCAACCATAACACTGTGACAGTGGAGCATTTTTCCAGCAAAAACACCCCGCAGGTGAGTGTTTTTTTAAAATTATTATTATAGGTGATGGTGGTGGTTTTTTCATCTGTGAGTGTGCACAGGGGACCTAAACAAGAGGCAGAGGCCTCACCTAGCCCATACAGGAAATTTTCCCCTCTGTCCTTCGTGATCAGCTTGTGGGAGGATGAAGTGAGGAATTCAGCAGTATCAGTGCTGACTTTAGCCGCTTCCCAGCCATTTCAGTAGTGGTCCCCCAGGCACTCCCTCCTAGGACAGAAGGATTGGCACGGGTGGGCCTACTCTAACTCTCCCAGCCAAACCCGTTGCCCTGCCACTCAACGACAGTCACTGCTCAGCGGTATACATCAGACTTCCCTCTCCATCCTTGCAGAGAGAGTGGCTCTAGAGAAGGAGCTGCACTCAGGGGTTCACTCACAATCAGAGGTTCCCCACTTGGAGGCATGGAGAGGCTTCTTCTCCCCATACTTCTTGGTGCCCAAGAGGTTGGGGGGCATGAGGCTGATTTTGGACTTGCGCGTTGTGAACGGCTACATTGTACAGAGACCATTTCGCATGTTGATCATGTTGTTGGTCAATCAGCTATTGGTGTGCATCTGGCTGGACGACTAGATGACCTCAAAAGACCTGACCAATGCGTACTTCCATGTTCCCATCCTGCTGCACCACAGGAAGTACCTGTGCTTTGCGCAGACAACACTACGAGTACTGCTGCCTCCCGTTTGGATACTCCCGTGCTCTGCACACACTCAAGGGTGTGGAAACAGTGCCACTGGTGCCACTCCAGGAGAGGAGTGTGAGAATCCCAACCTACATAGATGACTGGCTGATCCTCGCTGTGTCCAGGCAGGAGACGGAAGCCCACAAAGCACTGGTCATCAAGCATATCATGCAGCTGGGCTTTATGCAGTCGTATCTCAGGGACATGACTGCTGGTTCAGTGTCTCAGTGCTTGGTGCACTGTCTGGGGAGACCTTGTCTGGAACAGACTGAGGTGTTTTTTGGGTGGGTTCAGACAAGTGTTGGTTGGGGCCCAGCAGGGGTTATATATTATCCCTACGGCCTTCAACTCAGATTTTAACCAATAGCAGAGCTAGTTAGAGGGCAGAGCATGTACAACGTAGAAAAATACTCAAAGAACCGGAGCTTCATCCAGGTAAAAACTATATTTATGGTATAGGTACTATGGATGTCTGTACAAAATGTGTCAATCCATCCAATAGACGTTGAGATATTATGGTAAAATCTAAAACTGTCTTCTGCTGGTGACGCTCAGAGGATCACAGAGTCAGTAAGGTTCGTACACTGGAGACAATGAATGTCTGTACAAAATTTCAAGGCAATCCATCCAATAGAGTTTAGGATATTCAGGCTTGACCAAAGTGGTGGACCTACCTACCAACCGACTGCCAGTCCTCACTGTCATCCCTTGAGCCACACCATCACTAGCATGCATGGCTACAAACTCACACACAGAAGATTTCATACTTAACACATATTGCAGAATATGTGCATACTTAAGAATACATTAACAATTAATTTGCAATTGGTATTAAACACTAGACTGGTTCATACAGGGTGTATCAATGTTCCTCTCTTGACCACTCAGTCCAATACTTTGCCGACCTTCCCTCTGGCGGCAACTCTTATAGCCCTAAAAACACTGCAAAACATGACCAGTACACTGCTGGATTCAATGGTAATCATATCTCACAAGAATCCACTGGGAATACAATTTCCCCAAATAGTTCTAAAAGCCAGTGATCAGTAGCATGTAACAAAATCTAAATTTTTGTAGCTCAAAACAGACTCCAGCTATCCTACCTGCATTGTCCTGCTCCCGCCTGGCTCTTGCTGTCCTGCTTCTCTTTTTCCTCATCTGCTTTTGATTGTAATGAAGCTTATGCTGGGAGTTACCCATTGCTAACATCAAGGACTAGCCAAAATATGGAGCACACATATACACTCATCTAATGCACTCTCCTTCTTACTATATTCCTCCATCTCTGTTTCCCCTCATCCTGAAATCTGCAGGTGCAGTGTCAGCAACTTGCAGTGTCATCATCAGGACTTGCATGCCAACAGCAGCAAGAGAGGAGAGGAGAGGAGAGAGGAGGAGGTATGTGATAAAGAAATACAATGCAGTATGGAAAAGAGAGTAACGCAGCCAATTCATGGGATTCAAGCAATCACAAAACACAGTGGTGATGCAAATGCCTAACATCTTGATTGTGTATGAACTTTGATGCAATTTGGATTTTATGTGGGAAGTGGGATCAACGGCTGGATATGTGAATATATATGAATATGTTGTGCCCCTGTGAATCATCTCAATGGAGGCACTTGTGGTGAGGTGTCTAAAGGCGCCACTAAACTTCAACAGAACTGCTTGTCGGAAGGTCAAACAGTGTTTGAAACTCCCACCACATCTCTCAGACATCGGAAATTAGGCAACTGTGTCTTGAAATTTCTGTAACTTTCATAAATTGGCAATCCAACATTTACACGCACTTCATGCAACAGTTGGCCAGGTGTGGCAGAGGTGTCTCTTTTCATTCTTCATTCTTTACACAACTATTTTTTGTGTACCGCTGAGTGCAACACCTTGAATCCCTTCCAGGAGAGACTGTCTGAAAGTGTTTGCCATTATATTCATATTTAAATGATTATCACATTTTGCCCCTGTCTATTATGGCCTGATTTCATCCATCTTCACATGTTGCTGCTTGGAGTGGCTATGAACAGTTTCGCCTTCTGCTGTTCTGGGTTCTTATCTGTACCCTGAGTGTAAGGGCTTGAGGGTGTGTTCAAACTATAGTGGAGTCACAATACTCAGCCTCCCTGGGACCCAAAGCTAGCCTTAGTGCTGCATACTGGAGCTGATTCTCAGGTCAAATCAGACCAAGTTTTGGATACTTTCAGAAGTGTGGCAACACTCAGCTGCAATCAGTTTGACTCAGCAGCAACTCCAAGGACCTCTGTGTCAAACTGCTGCTTTTTTGTGCTGAGATGAGCCTGTCGAAGTGTTTTTTGCATCTTTTAAGGATGTCCCACCACACTGCAGGTGTTCTATACATGATCAACTGGCACAAGGACCCGATGTAGGATCAGGAGGTGATAACACTTAGGGATCCCCCGAGAGGTGTTTTTGGGAAAAGGACCTTTGGGCTGCTCTTGTTGCTCTTTGGAATAGTAACTCATACCGAGAGTCTCATATCTGGGAGGTTTGGCTGATGTGGGCTCTTTTAGGGAAGAGAAAGAGGAAGAAGAAGACAGTGGAGAACAAGAATATGAACTAGAAATTAATTTCTTTCTTAGAAACTAAGAAATTGTAGAAAAAAATCCTACCAGTGACTATATGGGTTTGATCATTTTGTGCTTACAAAATTATGGTATGAAGGTCGGTAGCAGACCACAGCAAACCAGTGAACAGCTCCAGCTTGTTTACAGATGTACAGAGGATACACTATAGTGTAAAAAAAAGCAGTGCCAACGACCTATAAAAACATCACAACCAGGCACAATCATCCATGACATTTGCAATGAGAACACTAACTCTCCACATGTCACTGCCTTAATAATGCTCTCTCTCTTTCTGCTACAGCTATATGATTTCTCTCTCTCCGGTCCAGATGTGAGTGAATGTAAGTCATTAGTAGAGAATGTATTAGGGTGTATCTGGGTCAGGCAGCACACTCCCTATGGCAGTAGCTGCAGAATCTTGTCATAGTAGACAGCTGTTATATAAGAAACACTAGCTGGCCATTTCTGCAGAGGAAAAACTGTATACTGTTAGTGGACCTCCAGTGGCTCAGCAGTCAGAGCACACATTACCTCATCTCATCAACAGTAGTAAAATCGATTTTTCAAATGATAGCAGTGTTTAAACTGTAGCAACCATTGCAGGAATGACACTTAATGATTTGGAGAAATAATTGTTATTTATGAAATCCCTTCTGGCTGAGCGTACTGCACATAGTGGAATACAACCGCTGAAAAGTTACATATTCAGCAAAGCTGCTGTCAAGCTTAATATCCACTTGCACTTTTACCCTTTACCATACAGCCCCCCTTAAGTAGCTTTAAAGTTGTTAAAATTGCCTTATTCTGCACTGTCTGACAGAATCACATATATTTTCTGGATCAGCTTGCTCCAACGCTTCTTTGAAGCTATATGATGTTTACATTGAGTGAAATATTCAAACCTAAGACTCCATGTTTTTTTCATGGCTGCATGATTCTAGCAAATGGGAAAATTCTAGATATCTGTGCATCATTTTATGCAAATTTCCTTGACATTTAGCCTGATATATTTGATAGTGTTACTAACTTTGCGATTGGGGTGAACAGTTTTTTATCACATAATCAAAGTCTCAATAAAACAACTTCATGTCCATAATCCTGGAGTATGCAAATACTTAATTAGCTTACCTAAATTTGTCAAAATTGTATGTTATCAAAAATATATTGCCTGCCTATCTAGTGATATCTAGTATAATCTCTAGTGATATCTAGTGCGACGTAATCCACACAGCCATGAATATAGACAGAATGGTAACTATGTTTCCTCATGTGATCATTTGATGTCGCAACATTGCCACGGAGCAACTAACCTAGTGATATCATAGTCACATACTGACTGATAAAAAGTTCAAAAAACAGTATAAACAATGCTAATAAATGCCACACACTAAACAGATTATTAAATAACATATTTTAAGAAACATACTGATATTACAGACAGTACCTTTGGACCGCACAGGGACACAGCCTAGACCTAGACAAGCCAAAGCCATGGTTAGCAGCTGTCCACTCTTTCTTCTTCTTCACCTCTTTTTTATCTTTGTCTGTCGCTCCACCCTGTCTCTTGCAGGCTCCTAGTCATCGGTCTGCCAGTAACTTCACTTTGTTTACTCCTGCAGACTCAGAACCTTTCTAAAGCATTCCTGTGCAAGGCCAACATCCAGACTAGCAACATCTGCAGACACAGACCCTCCCCCTCCACCTCCTCACCCACCCACCTGCTGTCCCTGATTTCTCCTCCCTTCAGCTGGCCCAATACGTCACTGAAAAGAAATATTTCCTCTTTGTCTTTAGGATATGAGTAGAATTCACTTTGGCCCTCGCTGAGAGCTACATCGCATCACATGATGCGCCTATGCTTCATCACAAACTAAAAAACTTTACTGTCCCATCTCTGTTGTCCCTATGAATCACCCCCATTTGCCAGTGTCAGATGGTAGGATCCCGCCTGGGCATGGCTTGTCCCTGACCGTAATCTCTCTATGATGCAGTAATATGTGAAGGGAGGGGGATTCAGTCACAAAGTATTAATGTATTAATCCACCACATGCTGGGAATATGTATCACATGCTCAATCCTTCTATTGCTGCCACCAAAGAGTAATGATCTAAGAGTGTGTGAGTGTGTGTGTGTGTGTCTGTGTGTGTCTGTGTGTGTGTGTGTGTGTGTGAGAGAGAGAACACCTAATGTGTTTTTTTTTTTTTGTTAAATAGTTGATAAACATTACAACAATGAGGCAGAAAAGACCATCATTTGAAATCTGAAAGCAAATTAATCTCAATATCCTTCAGAGTTTTCATTTAGGAAGTTTTGGCTTTGTCTACACCGATTGTTAGGCGTCAACATCCCCATGTGGTTGAAAAATAAACAGCATGACACACACACACATAGATGGAGACAGAGAGAGTGTATGAGCACCCTGCCCGGTAATCTGCTGTAATCTGGAGCTCTGGCAGTTCACTGACTTTGGAGTAGAGCTGGTGGAGCTGGCAGTCTGCTCGAGCAGCTTTCAGCCCCCCGCCGTGGCCGGGAACGACACAGACACACCGAAAATATCTGCACACGCATGCAAACCCACCACGTGTCTGCACGCACTCCAGTGCAGTGGTCAACATCAGGACAGAGGAGAACATGGTCGGGAATATTAAATGTACGGATGTTCCTTTGGCTTGCCTTAGTTATTTACTGCAAACAGGACTACTGGGACGCCTTTAATAGCTTCTTGTCCCTTGGGTTATTTGCCAGTTGTGGTGTTGAGTGATCTATGAAACATCAGGGCAGGATCACAGACCTTTTAACCGCATATGAACTGCATCGTAACCTGAGCTTCTTGGATAGGGCCTTAAAGGCTTGTCCTGCCTGAGGAGCTTAGGCTGAATCATTAATCAGTATCATCTTTTAAGTCACTTAAAACACACTTTTACAGGCTTGTTTTATGTAAGGACCATTCTTAATTGTCTTTTTACGTTTCACACTGATGCTTTTCTGTGTGTGAATGAAGTCTGAAACAGTGTAGATGATAAATAAATACTTCTATTTCTGTCACCTTCTGTTTCTCTTTTGTCTGCTCTTTTTTGCTCGATGTCTATATTTGTCTCTATATGTTTATCTCTACCCACCCTCCTCACAGAATGAATAAATCATACTATCCCCATTCCCTTTTCCCCAGCCCTATTTCCAGCTGCACACCTGCACTATTGTTCAGTCTCTCTCCTCCTCAACCCCTCTGACCTGCACAACATTAATGTTGTAACATGTGTGTATGACTGTGTGCACTTTGAAACAAAGTAATTTTTATATGGGTCTACGGCTTGTCTGTATTGGCTACGAGAGGTGAGTCACAGTGGCCAACAGTCCAACCAGAAAGCTTATTTATAGCATCCAGTACGTCACGGCGAGCACGACAAGCCAGAGAAAATATCAACAACATAACAGCAGGTTAAATGTTCAAGGGATTATTCCCTGGCCCTGCACACAATGTTTACCCCCTCACCAAAAATGCTCCTGTACTGCCCCTTAGTGGCACCGTATGAACACTACACAAACTCAGCAACAATGCCTGTATGTACAGTATATGTGGACTGAAAGCCGTTTCATTGAAATGCTCGGTGGATTTGTGAGGGGCTGCCATATGTTTATCATACAGTTTCTATATGTTGAGGGTGAAAGATTTATCAAAGGGATGATCCAACTGAAAAACAAGTGAGCCCAAGTGTTCATACTATGGTAAACATCTTAATGGAGAAAATAAGGTCACTATCCTGTGGAACAAAACAACATTTTTTCAACTAATGGCTGGGAACCACTGTGTGGGCATTGCTGTGTGCCATGTCTCATCCACTATTTTGCTTCAAAGGAATATTTTGACATTTTGGGAAAATACACTTATTCACTTTCTTTTCTAAATTTAGATGAGGCAATCAATATCACTCTCGTGTCCCTTATGTCATGTGCCAACATCTCTAAAGCTCACTAATTAATATGATGTATCTCATTTATTTAATCCATATACAAACAGTGAAGTTAAATTTGCCATGTGCTATATTTTGAGAGTTGCTGGTAGGCAGACTTTGTAACTTTGGACAGAGACAGGTTAGCTGTTTCCCCGCTGCCTGTTTAATGCCCTCCTGGCTCTAGCTCCACATTTATAGAAATAGTTCAACATTTTGGAAAATATGCTTAGAGTTGGTGTTCGGTGAGAGGATCGATACCACCCTAATGTGTGTATGGTAAATATGAACCTACTGCCTGCAGACTGTTAGGTTAGTTAAGCATAAAGACTGGAAATGGGGAAACACCTAGCCTGACTCTGTCCAAAGATAACAAAATCTGCCTCTCAACTCATCTTAAGCTAACTAATTAAGGCACATATTATATCTTGTTTGTATACTCCGTACAAATAAGAAGTGTGAAAACAACATGTTTGGATTTGGAAAAAGCAAACCAAACCAAGAAACAATTTGACAAAAGAAAAAGACTTGGCAGCTGTCTGGAAATGGAGTGTTTAAAACCTTCATACTGTATTTAACACATCAATGTATTGCACATAAACATTAACAAAACAAGTCAAAATACCACAAATATGTTTGTGTGTCAGTGGACACACAGTTCCTGAGAAAAGCAGCAGCAGGAGATCAATGTTTTATCATCTCATATTGTTGTAGGGCCTCATCTCCTCTCTCAACCTTTTTGAGGCTTCTGTGTTTCCCCAGTCCTCATCAATATTGCAGCATTGTTCCTAAAGAGGCAGTAATCAGGGAAGGAAATATGGAGAGAATAATAGAGTAGTGTAAACTGGAGGGAAAATTATTCTATTCCGTACTATTCTATTTGGTCAGTAGTAATTCTTGTACCTTTTGTATGAACAGTGTATTTAGTTTGAATGCATGCAGACAAATTAGCTTGCAATTAGTTTGCAAAGGTAGGCATACACTAATAATACACACACACACACACACACACACACACACACACACACACACACACACACACACACACACACACACAAACACACACACAGTGTATGAGGTACCAAATGGGTCATCTGGGATCTTTGGGTTTGAATTAAATAGTTATGCCTGGTAAGTGACATGCTGTACACTTGTTTGCTTGCATAAGTTACTTAGCATGGATTTTGGTGAATAATAACTGATGACTAGAATAACAACAAGAAACAAATCCTTAGGTTCTCATTCTTTCTAGCTTCAACAACAACTGCATCAGATCACATATCAGCCAATTAACGTTTTCTGGCTGCTCTGTTATGTTTTGGCGAATGCTTACTTGCTACAGTAGGTGGTTTATTGTAACGTTATCCTCTTTGGATTTGGGACTCTGTATGGCAGTGTCTAGTGTGGCATTTAGTTTCTGTTTTTAGTCACACCAGTGGAATTAGCTCTAAGAATAGCAATGTTGGTAGGTTGGTCAGTCTTTCACTTTTGTCCAGACTGAAATATCTCTACAAATATCAATATTTATCGATATCAAATATCTCAACTATTGGATGGATTGCCCTGAAACTTTGTTAACACTTTGGTGGTCCATCGACTTTTCCTCTAACACCATTATGAGGTTGACATTTTTGTTTTTTATTGAAATATCTCAGCAACTATGGGACAGATTGTCATGAACTTTGGTACAGACATTCATGTCCTCCATAGGATAAATACTAATAATGCTGAATTTTCTTCTGATGCCATAATCAGGTCAAAATTTTAATCTGTACAGTACTGAAACACTTGCAACTACTAGTGACTACTAATGACATTCCCATCAGCTTCAACTATTTTGTATTTAATGCTAATTAGCAGATGTTAGCATGCTGCCATGCTAAACTTAGATGTTGAACATGATAAACATTATAGCATCAGCATGTTAGCATTGCTATTGTGAGGATGTTAGCAAGCTGATGTTAGCATTCGGCTCAAAGCACTGCTGTAACTATGAAGTACAGCCTCGCATAGCTGCTAGTATGGCTGTACACTCATAGTATTGTTTCTTGAAATTTGATAAAGGGACCCTACTCTGAACCAGTGGTTCCTTTTGGCCAGTAACCCCTTAAAACATCATAATACCTACAAATTAACCAGATTAACAGGATTTTCACAATTTTTATTCCATTTGAGGAGACTAAGAAGCAGAGAACTTTTCTCAGATAAAAAAAATCTGACAAATGAGATATGGTGATATTTGTATGGTAGAAATATCTTTTGTTTTTCTATTCCACACATCTTGACCACCTACAGTAGAATTATCATGATCACAGATACAGAACCTCACACACACCTATTCCTCTGTGCCAAAGACATACATAATGTCCGTCCAAAAATATTAAAAACACACCAATGATCAACACCATTTCACTGCGTGACATGTTCCTTCATTGTGATGAACTGTACTCATTTTGTAGTTTATTTTGAGACAATCCTACATACACCATCCTGCTGACGTAAATGCTCATTAGCACGTATTAATCCACAGCTGAAAATAGTCCCCAACAGATGTAGTACGTACTGCTATTTGAGTAACATTTGCTTTTAACTACAGTGCCCAGGTGTTGTAGGAAATGACTGAGCCTTTTTAAAAATGAAATTATATATCAGTTAGCTGTTGTTGAAGATTTATGTATTCAGTAGGAAGGGTAGGAAAGTCGGAAAGACTTTAAAAAAAGACTAATGGATTGTTGTTTTTGGTCTTTCATTGGATTTGAAAGAATAACTCTTCTCCTTCAAGCCAACAAATAACACTAACTATAGCAAGTCAATATTTTTACAGTAGTTTCATTTAGTGCACAACAGTAGGTTTCTTGTTTTCATCTCCTCTAAACATAACTTTTGATATCACCTCCGTGTAGACCAGCGGCAGGAGGGTGGGAATAAATGGCACGATCATGCCAGTAATGATGGTGCCAGTGTGTGTGTGTGTGTATGAGAGTATGTGAGTGTGTGTGTGTGTGTTTTCATATTGTTTTCTGTGTGTGCTTGTCAAACAGACTTCAGCCAGCATTTTTCTACCACTGTTTGTGTGTGTGTGTGTGTGTGTGTGTGTGTGTGTGTGTGTGTGTGTGTGTGTGTGTGTGTGTGTCTGTGTTTGTGAATGCTTCAGCCATGTTGGTGGAATGGCACAAGACAAGCCATCGCCCATGTTATTTTTAACTGCGTGTCTCCATGGAAACCGGCACATATGCAGGGAGGGGGTGATCTCCTGCTGTGTGTGTGTTGAGGAAGACTCCAACCCCTGGTCATAGTGTGAATGGGAGTGTGTGTGTGACTTCACTGAGTGTGTGTGTACAGGTGTGTGTGTGTGTCTATAAATTGTTTTTGGAACAAATTAAAAGAGTATATTTTTACATTACTATGTTACAGTTTCTCTGCTTTGTGTGTATATGTAGCCATGTCATATCGGAAAGCGTGAGAGACAGAGAGAGAGCAGCGAAGGGAGGGCCTGAGGAAACACCAACATGCTGTACCTGACGACACGGGTGGTAGTGGGGGGTGGGAATGGGGGGGGTCTGTTACGTGAACCTGAAGTAACCCAAGCTGGGCTCCAGGTTCACCAAACACATCATCTACCAAATGTCACTTCCCTGGTCTCTAATATGCAGGTGAGCTGTGACTAAGCTTCACTTTATAAACTGTGAATTATTGATCTGCTTTTCTCTGTTTTCTTCACAAAACCGTAATACCACTATAATCTAATGTGTAGTGAAAAGGTGGATAATTCTGACTCTGGGAATAAGAAAATCAACTGAATGCACTTATTTTGGTACTGCGTGCTTGGCATCATCAATACTGACTCTTCATTATTTATAATCAATGGATCAATGAGTCTACAGTGACTAAGACGTTCCTCTGTTGTTGGGTTGGGGGAGGGTTTATGTTCGGTGAGGACATTCTTCTATACGTCTCGCTTTAGAAGCCATCTGACAGTTATCAACTGAGTGAATGTAGTCGTTTCTATGGAAACAACTTAAAGATTAAAGCTGCGAAGAGCGAGAGCTGTGCCAGAGTGATTCCCATAATGCCTTGTGCCTGGGGATCTCAGGGAAAGAGAGAAAAGAGAGAGACAGAGTGGGACACATTGGCAGAGGAGGCAGTGTGTGAATATGTGTGTGTGCTTGTCAGCTCTAGAGGTGCTGTGCTACAAATCCCTGCTCTATTGTGACAGCTCACATGACCAGAGATACCAAACTCAGCATCCACGGAACAAACACACACAAATGTACGTGCACACACAGAAACTTGTTTTTGTCGCCTACAAAGACATGGCACTGACGTTCATTCCCTGCAGACTTATTCTAACCTTTAACAGTTAGGTTACACCTAACCCTTATCCTTAACCATAACCACTACATCCTTGAACCCAACCCTTTACTTAACCTTAACACTAATCTTAGACTTAACCTTAAAATTTTAAGGCTTACCTTGCAGGGAGTATGACCAGCTTTTTGTCCCCAAGCAGGTGATGTCTCCTCACATTGTGACTGTGTGGACAGATTTTTCTCCCCAGAATGTGAGTTATACAAATCCCTGTTCTATTGTGACAGCCTTTATGACCATAGACACAAATATATGCGCTAATGCACTCACACCTAGATCACTTGTTTTTGTCACTTAGGAGGACATGGCTTTGACTAATATTAATACCTTGAAGATTTATTCTAACCTTATTAGTAACCACTACATGCCTAACCCCAACCCTTAGCCTAACTGCAAGTCTAACAAGAACAAACCCCTAAAATGAAATGGTTTACCTTATGGGAACCAGAATTTTCCCCCAAAACAGAATAATGTGACTGTGTGAAACATATTTTTATCCCCGAAATGTGAGTAATACAAAGCCCCTTTTATTATGACAGCTCATATGACACCAAACTCAGTGTCCACGCACAAACACATGAATATACAGTATGTTCACGTGCACAAAAATACACACACACATACACAGACACTTGTTTTTGTCGGAGATATATGCCTAACCTTAACCAAAGTCTTAACACTAAAATTGAATGGTTTACACTGCTAAGTACCAGCTATTTGTCCCCAAATGGGAGACAAGTCTCTATAATGTGACTGTGTAAAACATATTTTTGCCCCCAAAATGTGAGTAATACACGAATACACACTCACACACACACACACACAGTCTCACACACCTTCATTAGCATCACTGTTGCTAATTGGAGCCTTTTCCTCACTCTCACTCTTGTCTCTTTTCTCTTTCCATCCAATCATCTATTTGCATCTTTTCCTCTTTTGGATTTAATGTATGTGCCTCCTCCCCATCCTCCTCTTTCTCCCTCTTTCTCCCTCTCTCTCTCTCTCGCTCTCCCCTCCCCCTCCCCCTGGGTGATGCCAGTGCTGTTGTCAGGCTGGAGCTGAAAGCAGCCAATCGCGTGGCTCTGTGCTGAGGAGCTCTGGGGTGATGTTAGGCAGTTTCATGCTCATATGATGAGCTTTGCCAAATGTAGGTCATGCTTCTCCTCTCTCTCTCCCCCTCTCTCTCTCTTTCTCTTTCTCTATCTCTCTCTCTCTCACTTTTCCAGACACACATACACACACATAAACCTCTTCACCCCTTCAAGAGACACACACACATACACAGAAAACAGATAAGGAAGTGTGTATCTTCATCACATAGGTATACATACATATCCAGACACAAAAAGGTGTACTCTCACGTACAAACACACACAAGTCATCCCTCCACACACACACACACACACACACACACACACGGTCTCATACAGGGTGTGGTGACATTGTGCTCAGTGGTAACACCCTCTGCTGTTTGGTAACAACTGGTGGATCGGTTCCCCACAGGACGGCTCACAAGAGGTTGGAATTCTTCTTCTTCAGCCAATATTTCTACTGATGATAAAAAATTGATTACAGAGTAAAATCACACTATGAAACAAAAACTACTCCTGCCTTCTCCTGAACTCTTGTTGAACTGCCACTGTCTGTGCTGCAGTATAGCACAAGCAGGATTATGATGCGAATAGCAACCATAGGAGCCAGCAGATTATATATAGACGGTAAATCAGAGACCTGCACTGAGCAGCATGCCTTGATTTGAAAATGATGCAATGGATGCAAGTTGTATTAGAGAAACCTATTCTTTTTTATGAAGTACTAGTACACTGGTGAGGCATAGCTAGGATGTCAGAAATCCTGAGGTCATTAGTCTATATTTCCCAAGTGCAACCCCACCTACTTAAGATATTTTTGATTTGCTACCAACCAAACTCTGTAAAAATGTTCTGAGTATGTTTTTTTAAATTACGCAATTTCCCATTTTAAGCCATTTCAAAGCCAGGTCCATAAAGAAATGATTTTCCCAGTCTAGAGTGAAAGAATTTGACCTCAACCCCATCCAACCTCAGTGCTTGACCTCACTAATGCTCTTGTGGCTGAATGGGTGCAAATCCCTGCAGCCAGGTTCCAAAATCTTGTGGAAAGCCTTCCCAGAAGAGTAGAGGGTGTAATCACAGAGTAGTGATTGGACACTGGACATTTATAACTTTCTGCAGTGCTCTTTATGGTTATGGGTTAGATTATCTGCTAAAGTTTTGTACACAGTCTTTTCCATAATTCTTTTTGAACTGGAGATTTATTTTTTTTACCATAGTTTCTCACTGTTCTTAATGATGATTCCACCAGGATATATTCAGGTCCTTTCAAGTGTTGGAAATGAAACAAATGGATAGCACTTTTACTTATGGAAACTTGACAATTTTCTCTGGTGGCTTCTCTCTTCTTCACTCTGTTTATTTCTCATATTAAACCTGTATCAATCACACTGAGGAAATAAGAGGAAGAGGAAAATCAGAAAAGGATTTGAGACAGTTGAGATAAAATGTGTGAGAGAGGGGCTGGGACATAACTGAAAAATTGACTATTTCTAGTCAGATCCAGAATCAGAAGAGCTGTTTTTTTAATTCAATGTGGGCCTCCAGCAAGAGGAACAAAAGGTTGAACATATTTCGTTTTGTTTTTAACTAATTTGAGGAGTCGTGAGATAATTAATAGTGGAGAAAAGAAGTAAGTAAGTTTAGTGACACAAATCTGTATTAATTTTTTGGACTTTTCTCTAATCTTTGTGTTTTTTTTGTGAAATCATGTATAATTTTGCCTCTTTGGGGCTTGAACAATTATTCAAATGAAACGATCTGTGATGTTGACTGCTACCAACTTAATCTGAAAAGTAATCAGTAACCACAGCTGTCAGATAAGTATAGTGGAGTAAAAAGTTACATTTTTCCCTCTGAAGTGTGGTGGAGTACAAGTATAAAGTAGCGTACTTAAGTACAGTTCTGGAATAAATGTATTAGTACATTAATGCAAGTTTTGTCACACCTTAAATTAATTGCACGTGCTGTTTCCAGAATAGATTCATTTTTTTGACAAGATCAACTTATGTGTTGACATTTAACTCCTTTTCATGGCTTATAGGGGGAACCTTTCCTCTTAAATTGCTTTGTTGTAGGATATGAATTAGCTTTACAACATGAGCTGCTAACAAATACACAGCCTTCCCTGACACACACACAAACACACACACACACACACACACACACACACACACACACACACACACACACACACACACACACACATACATAAAGCTCCTCCTCAGAGAGAGAATAATTTCTACTTCCCTGGGTTGCCACTGCTAGGTTGACCTATTTTTGTCCAGACCTCTCTCTCTCTCTCTCTCTCTCTCTCTCTCTCTCTCTCTCCCCTCCTCTCTTTCTGTCTCTCTCTCTCACTCGCTCCAGCCCCATAATTCACCCTGCTTAATAATTCACTACAGCTTTATAAGCCTCTACTCTACTAAACGACAGGCTCAGGAAAACAACAACACAACAGATGCATTTTTACAAAGACACATAGATGGAACAATATGCACTTACTGCTTAATATAGGATGTACTGCAAATATTTGAGGTAGAATGTATAGTATAGAGTATAAAAATAGACAGGTAGAAGGATATATGAGTTACTTGTAGCTGTAAGAAGTTTAAATTGGCAGGTAATTTACATTCACCACATGACATCACTTTTTGGAGGATGACAGATTGAGATTTGAACAAAGCAAGAAACAGAGAGATGGCGGTGGTGGTTGTGGGGTGTTATTGTAAAACCACAGATTATTTGCAAGTCTGTGCACAGACTCACTCTGCCTGATGTGATTGGATGGCCAGATTGGGCAGGAACCAATAAGGGCACCAGGAGGAAGAGAGCAGGCACAGAGAGTACTCTCGCTGATGCTGGGCACACCCTGTAGCTCTGTGTGTCTGTGTGTGTGTATGTGTGTGTGTGTTCAAATGCCTATAAAATTAAGGTGTGGATAAAGTTTGTGATTATTTATATATTTTGCACACATGTTTGAAAGACAGTTTTCCCTATTTCCTTTCAACTAAAAATTCCAGGCTTTCTTATTTTACATCTACCCTGCCCCCTTTTTAAATCTCCTCCCAAGAGTCGATGCAGAACAAAGACAACAACTATAATATATTCTGTGCCCATATTGTCATTGCATTATAAATAACACTTGCACCTCTGCAATTTTTTTCAGAAGCCTGTGTACCGGTGTGAATCTTTAAATTTGATGCTATTATTTTTGAATTTCCTCTATTTCCTCTAGTCTATTCTTAAGAGTTGCAAGCTGCAGCACATGATTCTGGCTTTAAGGGCTTTTAGTGGGAAGAATAACAAGGTTGGCAAAATGATCTGGTCCTAAAGGAATAGTTCAACATTTTTGGGAAATATGCTTTACACTTCAGTGTTCATATATCGAGGTTGAAATTACAAATCACTTTGCTGATTTGAATTGTTTCTTTCAGTTCAGTTTAAAGATTTATTATCACTATGTGGTTTGTTCACTTTTTTCTGTCATGTCCCCTTTCAAATGTAAATTCAGTAGATACAGTAGGGTCCAAAAGTCTGAGACTGAATGGGAAAGTGGTCTCAGACTTTTGGACCCTACTCTACATTAGTAGAGTTCAGCACTGAACACTGCAGTCTGACTGTCTTCAGTTCAGTAGTATATTCAATTAGTTGCTGGTTCAATATGGTGTGTTCAGTTCAGAACGAGGGATGTCAGCAGTTAACCATTAATTGGTTAACCGCTGAGAATATTGTTGACCGGTTACGCATGTCAGTCTATAGGTTAATTTGCATATACACTCCTCTAACAATTACCTGTTCACAACATCAGATATTCTTTTTGAATGGATAAAGTACTGGTGTAAAACCAACTCCTGCATGGAGTTTTGAATTATGGGTTGTTTGTAGCCTCAATGTTACTAGGCTAGCAAGTGTCTTAAAGTCTGTTTATAGTGTGTGTGTTAGTCAGCCTTAAAAGTGTTTGGTTAGCTCACTTTAACCTGCAGGAGTTTCTGAGGGCTCATGTGTAACATGTTTTTCTGCCACAGAGGAAATAAATTCATGAAGAGTCCAAAGCATCTTCTGATGTTTCTACTGCTACCACTGTCACAGATGATAAGGAGCTCAAAAAGACAAACAGGCAGTCGTATAAATGCTAACTGCTGGAAAAAATCATTTTTGACTGCTTCCAAGAGCCTGGTAGGAGTGTGTGAGTATGTAATTATACTATGATACAAGTCATATTCAAAAACTAGCGTTATTTTTCCAAAAACAGCTGTTGGAAAAGGGGGGGTCATCTTATAATCAGGGTCACCTTATGTTCGGGCCAATCCAGTACTAGCACTATGCTGTACCACATTAAGAGCAAGCACCCGGCTGCCATGTCTGAAGACGGCTCACAGTCGCAACCAAAGATCACTTTGCCGCTAGCCAGGGGGACAAAGTGTGATGCGCGCTGGTCTGAGGCCATCACCCAGTTGGTGTACTGAATGATTGAGACCAATATGCTGCCAATTAGCGTGGTAGAGGGCCAGGCATTAGAAGGGCTAGTTCCGTACTTTGAGCCTGAGTATGTTCTGCCATAAGGAGATACTGTGAGTGAATGCATTGAAAACACTTTAAGGAGAAGAAGGATGAGCTAAAAGTCAAGCTAACCAGGGCAGACAAGCTAGCTCTGACCACCGACTGCTGGACAGCTCTCACAAACGAAAGCTACATGACACCTTTTCTTAAAAATTAACGGGTTAGTTACTGATTAATGGGTGTCAGCCTGTAGAAAGCAAAATTAACCGAAACTGACATCTCTATTCAGAACACAACTAGACCTATGCGAGTGCTGTTACAGGGTTAATAGCCTAGCAGCCAGTTATCTGCAATAGGTTATCACATCATGACTGTTTCAATAAAAACAAAATAGCGTTCTGTATGTGGGAAGAGCTCTAAAGCTAAAATCTGCTGGTTCATTCAGTGCCGTTGATTCAGTTTGAAGATTAGGTGTGAAATATTCCGTCGTACTGAACGCCTCTATTTTTTCATGGATTAAGCAAATCAGATATAACATGTTAAGTAGTGGGTTTAAGAGGTGTTGGTAGGCAGATTTTGTTACCTTTGGACTCAGCCAGGCAAGCTGTTTTGCCCTGTATCCAGTGTTTATGCTAAGCTAAGCTAAATGGCTGCTGGCTCTAGCTTCATATTTACCGTACAGATGTAAGAGAAGTATCGATCTTCTCATCTAACTCTTGGAAAGAAAGCAAATGAGCATATTTCCCAAAATGTCAAACTCTTCCTTTCAGTCAAGGTCAAAACAATCCTTTAAATTAAAAATGGCTTCGATGCTTCACTTCCATGCTATATTTCCCACTAATGAGAGCGCAGAAAGAGCATGGGTGTTGGGTGCGTGAGTGTGTATGTGATGCTGTAGTCTGATCAATGTGACAGTGAGAGTGAGTGTCCTCGAAGAACCCCGGCCTTATTGCTCGTCTCTTACACACTGCCCCCCCACACACACATAACATACTCTGTCTCTCAGAGTCAAACACACACACACGCACACACACACACACACACACACACACACACACACACACACACTGCTGTACAATGGTTACAGTTTCCTTCCCTTCTATGTCCTCCCTCCTTCCTTCCATCATCATCTTCCCCTCGTCATCGTTTTGTCTCTTGCTCACTTCACCACTCCTTCATTCCTTCTTCCCCTCTTCTTTCCCACTCTACACTTCAGCTGCGGCTGAATCCTGGAGGCCAACTAACTGTAATGATCACATTGTCTCCACCTCACTTCCTTGGCTGACCAAATACGGATGACTATTAGCCAATTAGTATCTAAACCATCACTACCTGCACTCAAAGACTTCAAAGAGTAGGGAAACTCAAATCTCATAAATGCATAAGATGTTGATGACAACCATAATGCTCACGTGATAAAATATTCTAAACTCACAGTTAGCTTATTAGCTTTTCCTGGAGCTTTCTACTGTAGCTTATGGCCTTCTTCAGCAAATGGAACTTACTTAAGTGTCTTTGGTCATGTGATAACAGGTGGTCGTGTATGGGGGGGGATCTTTGTTCAAGGATTTAGGTCACGTGATGATATCTGAGCAAGTAGCTGTTGCTGTAGAAAGCCATGGGATACTGTCAAAAGCTCCAGAAAAAGCTTGTAAGTGAACCTTGAGCTTAGAGTATTTTAGGGCTGCAACTAACGATTTCATTATTGATTAATCTGTCAGTTATTTTCTCGATTAATCGATTAGTTGTTTGGTCTATAACGTGTCAAAAAATGGTCAAACATGGCGATAACTGTCTCCCAAAGCCCAAGATGACGTCTTCAAATGTCTTGTTTTGTCTCAACCAAAAGTCAAGAACCCAAAGATATACCGTTCACTGTCACAGAAAACTAAAGAAAGCAGAAAATATTCTCATTCAAGTAGCTGGAACCAGGGAATTAGGACATTTTTTTCTTAAAAAATGACTCCAAGCGATAAATCGATTATCAAAATAGTGGGTGATTAATTTAATCGTTGACAGCTAATCAATTATTTGACTAATTGTTGCAGTTCTAGCGTATTTTATCACAGATATGTGTCCCTAGCATCATGAGTGAAATCTCCATTCTTAAACCGTAATGCTGTTGTCCGATTTTCCTCATGAAGTTTTTTCATGAAGATACTTCTTGAATATTGAAAAAATTCTGAATAAATCTTAAAACTTTTGTAATAGACTAAAAAAGTTCAGCATTAACATTCCAGTCCTTATAGCTTCCCCTAAAGTGGCCATTTCATTCAAAGTCAAAAATATCATATTTTCTTATTTGTCTCAGAATCCAGCCATCCAGATAGTTTGGGCTTGATTTGTTGTGAGGTATCTGTCATTGAGATTTCTGCCTTATGAGCAGTCTATTGAAATAATTTCTTCCATAGAAAGTAATTCCAATGATTTAAATTGAGATGGAGGCAGAAATCTCAAAGATGGATATCTCAAAACCTTGGTCATATAAAATGAGAACTAAGTGAGAAAATACATTTTGTGATTTGGATAACCCAACACTTGGATGTATATATTTGTCCCTAATACCTAATGTTTGAAGGCTTGCTTTAACGGTTCGTCTGGCTACTTGTGATTATATTGTATGTTTACTAATCTGTCAATCAAGATTAAGGTCCAGATAAGTGGATTACTGAGCTAGTGATAGGATTAGTAAATATGTTTTGACACTTTTGCAAACTGCAAGGCTAACTAGCTTTTTAGCAAAGTTTGCTAGCTGGCTGATAAACTATCAGAGGTCCAGAGCAAAAGAGCAGAAGGAGCAAAGGTACTGTGGGATATTACAGTGTTTGGTGCATATAACAAATAGCACACAATATTTGAAAAACTGACCAATCTAACACATTTTAACTGTTTCATAAAGAAACTATCAATGTCCCTTCCATGTCAAGTTTTGAAATGTTTTGTTTCTTCTCATAAAATGACAGTGCAGCCCCTCCGAGTTCAGATGGAAACAAAGTGAGCAGTTTGAGTCTGGGAAGAGATGGCAGGGGATGGCTGCATGGATAATCACCTCCAGAATCTACTAAACGATTCTGACAGCTTTGAAGGAGTTGGAAATACAAACACAGATTTTAAACCCCACCAGGGGATTTCACTTGCTTTTAATCCCCTTAGAGTTTGAGTAGATTTCAGTGGGGTAAAATGCGTGTGTGCATTTGAGTATTCATAATGTTGAGGAATAAACTGGGCTGCTGGGAGGGGTAACAATAACAAAGTTTTGAAAGATATTCAAGTGTTATTTTCTTACTCAGAAGTTCAGTTTTGTGAAAGTTGTAACTTAAAATGCAGCTCTCATGTCACATGTCATCTGTTATGTTAAAGGCAGACGGTTTAATCAAGCTAACAAGAGTCCAGAAAGCATCAGCCACAAGGGCAGCTGAGGTCAGCACAGGCTTTAGGGATGTGGAGGTTAGGGGGAGTTTAGGGGAACCCTCTTAATCTGCTCTGAGACAAACCTGGCAAACCTGGTTTGAAGGCAGAGCAGTGTTTTCTCACAGAGAAAAAATTACATTCCACAAAGCTGTTTGTTTACTTTTGTCTAGCTTTATTTCCTTGATGAAGTCCAGGCTGTGATCTGGGCTTTGAAGAGTAAAGTGATCCTCTTCTTCTAAGTTTCATAAGACAATGGGAACTGATTGGCCCCTTTTCACTAAAAACACAGTCTCATTACTAAGATGACTTTTAACCACATAAGTACACAGACTCATAAATTCATGCAGACATACACTCATGCAGACTCACCCTGTCATGCATTTAACAGTCTGGAAGTTGAGGAGAGGCTTTGTTGGGCTTACCAGGCATTGAGACTATAAACAGGACTTGCTTCTAGTACTGAAATCTAGGAAGGCCAGTTTGAGTAATAGATCCATGAGTTTGAAGGTTTATCAAACTCCTAAACACTGCACAATGCTTTATGAGGAAGGGTTTTACAAATTTACAGTACCCTCAGTCTCAAAATAGTAAATTACACTTGCATGTATTTAATTGGCCAGCACATTTCTTTACTGGATGACATTGCTGCAATGGTTGAGTCAGATTAAACCTTTTTGCCGGATGTCCCTGTGTCCGTCTTGTCAAAAGGTTTAGAAACCAATATTTAGATTTTAAGCCACAACCTCAAAATAAAGGAGATTGCCACCTAATTTAAGAACTAACATAAGATATACCGGTCAGTCAGTGTCTGTTAATTGGTAAAACTCTTTGACAGTGTCAGACATTGAGAAAAGTCTAATCAACTAATGTCGAAGGATATAAAATCCTTCCCATCTGCTCCATAGTCAATGAAAAGAATTCACTAATTTAATAATAAAATCTGGCACATAGCAGTGTCCTACTCACAAAAGTACAATCACAACTTACTAACATTATTATTTATTTTATATTCTTTGCAGGATATAGAATTATAATAACCAGACATCTGCAATACCGCCCAGATGAAACTGGAAATCAAGACCTGAGTCACCACAAAACACAAATTTTATCAAAAGGAAATGATCACTCAAAACAAAAAAAAGTATGAAATGTCAAATAAATATTACATACTAAAGTAATGGAAAAGGAAAAAAAAATGTGTGACCTCCCAGCGGGACAGTAGGCTTTCATGCAACTATATTAACAAGCTCAAAGCTCAATCCTGCTCTCAATCCTGCTTCTCCTACAAAAGGACACGACATAATGAGATCAGTGTCCTTCCTATCCAATCTATCTGTTTACTGTGGAGTTAAGCAAGGTATTTACAGTCTAAATCTGTTCAAAGGCTTTGAAACCACAGCCCTGGTTACAGACAGTATCACCATGGCTTTACAATTCTCAGAATTTATTCTCAGTATACTCCCACCATATGGAGTCCAACCATCAAAACATACAGAAAACTTTGCTGGTCTGTGACCTTTTTCATTCACAGAAATAAACAAAATTAAGCATAAAGGAAGGCATACTATGGAATCACATAAAAGTAAAGAAAAGTAAGTCATACAGTGACAAAGACTCATCTTTATATACTGTACAGTCTTATCATAGTCATAACCAATAACGATGTTGCAGTCTTCAGGGAATTTTCACATGCACCAAAAATTAAGTTCCACAATTGGTTTGAATAATACTGAAGATAAAACAAAATAGCAGAAGCATAAAATCTAACTTGATTAGTCACAGATGCATGTGTCAAGCTGTGACTTAAATCATAATTTTTCCTTGATAACACTTTTATGGACAAAATGTCTTTGTTACAGGTAATATACAGGTAATGCCGGCTACCCAGGTCTACACAAAATAGACCCACTTATAACAGACTGCTGTCACAGGTGAATTCCTGAACGTGGTCAGGTTTGAAAAAAGCTTTAACAAATTGCTTTAAATTTTCCAGTTTAATGTAATTACATGGGTCACTTATATGGACATTTAAACACAAATTTTGCCAGAGAAAATGTCATATGCATTTCGTAAAGCCACTTCCTAATTCAGCTTTAAACTATGTGCACCCAAGCAGCTCTACCATGTCTTGGACATCTTCAACTTTATTTCTTCAAATATTGTTAACTTGAGGACTTGTTTGAATGAGTAAAAATGTCAAAAATATTGTTATAGCAGATAACAATGAAGGTTTCAGACAGACAGTGAGGATCTCTGCCACCCAATCTTCAGAACTTTCCAACAACAACAGTTACACCCGCTTTCCGCTTTTCCGTGATTAGCAAGGGGTGCACAGGAGTGAGAATGGACAGAGCTCCAAGCGAATTCTCGATCCTCATTTCTAACATTCCCACTTTCACCACAGTCTGTGATCAGTATGGAAATCATCTCTGGTTTTTGCTTAAATGAGGTGGTGTGTTACTAGGAAGGGAACGGCAGGATTGCAACTGAAATCAGGATTCTGAATAACTGTCAGGACAGACATGCCCTGAGTTTCGGATGGCATCCCCCACCCCCGCACCTCAGTTCCAGGTCTCCAATTAAAAAGACACGACATGACCTGAGTTAGCTTCCTCTTGACCATGTTGGTGAGTCATCCAGTACTTCATCAACCTCTTTGATCAAAAAATAAAGTACAATGAAATTTACGTATATAACTGAAATTCTATGAATCTAGTATCAGTCGATCAAGTAAACTCAGTATTGAGTGAAAAAATATAAAATCCAAGATGCTTAAGTCCTTAAATTAATATCAATATATTGCTGATACTGAGCAGCAGCACCTTTTGCATAATGTACATTTTAACAATCCTAAAATTTAAAAATCATTCCCTAATTTATCAAAATGTCTTGATCTGCCTCTGTGATGGGTATAGATTTACTGTAATAAATCAGTGAGGATTAATGGCTTTTACCTGCATTCACCTCATAAGTGCACTTCATGGAACGAGAAAGTGATCCTAACAGCCTATACAATCAACTGTAATGTGGTATAAATAACGAGCGCACAGTTCGCTGCAGTTATAAATATTAATCTCAAATTACAGAAGCAAAATGCACGAAAAATTAGCACTGAAACAACTGCAAAAAAACACATTTGGTCATTGTGAGTGAACATCACAGGCATCTGTTGCTTATGAGACAACCAGGCTACACCACACATTAAAAACCATTTCAGAATTACACTAGAATAAAAATGATGGGGTTATGTATCAAGCTTCTGTCTCATTAGAACCGACCTGTTTTTAGGCAGAGGCTCTGACTGTACTATAATGAGCAGTGGAAGAGATGAGAAAATGTATAATGCATTATATCTCCCCTTTTATCCCAAGGATGAGAGGAGGGCCAGTTTCTGTGGGACTTCCAAGTGTTGGTCATGGGTTTGTGCATCTGTGTGTTTGTCTGAGTGTGTCGTATGAGCGTTTGTGTGTATGTGCATGTGTGTTGATGTTTGAGCGCTTCTGTGTATGACATCTTTTATGCATCTGTGTACAGAGAAGAAAGCATCTGGCCTCCCCTTGTGAGAGATCTCACCTTGTGAAAGAAGGGACAGCAGAGAGAGGGGCAGAGACACAAAATAACAAGTAACCTCGGAAACAAGTAAATAAATAATCAGAACCTGACTTGTCTAGACATAACTCTTGTTTTCTAGACACTGAAATGTTCTCACATTTCTTTTAGAGCCTCAGTAATAGTGCACGGTTCAGGCACCAAAACGAGGGAGCTACATTAACATGCATTAGCCGTTTACCATATGTGATAATGAGCGATGTGATTGTGTGAGATCAGTGCTATCAGGGCTGTGACCACAGTGCAACGATAAACATCAGATGGTGTAAATGCGCTGCACAAAGGTTCAGCTGGGGCCGTATCATCCTCAGGATCACTGCTTCTGATCCACTGCAAACCATATGGCTCCGCTTCATTTTAACATGCATGGATTAAAGGTCTAGTCAGCCTGGCCATGGACACTTGGTTTAAATCTGTCAATGTTATGTGCAGCTCTTTACTTGATCTGAATATGGCAACTGGGCTTTTAATTAGAATATGCGGCCCAATCCTGCAAATATGAGTGCAAGAAGAATAAATTGTTCAGAAGACGTGTGCATCTGGTCCTCTGTTTTATTAGTAGGCTATTTTGTATCATGCTATTATTAGTTAGACAAAACCCCAAACCATGCTAACTGTTGAAAAAGTATCTCAAGTCTGTTGGATAATATTAAATTAAACATATGATAATTTAAGAAAAAACTCAGCCTGGTTTATAATGAATTGAATGACATTTGGTTATAAGTGCTCTGTTATTGTGTGTCGAGCAGTCAACCCAACTCAGTGCCCTGTCAGTCTCCTCTTCTTCAAAAAGTTGTGGCAGACTGGACACAGGGACAGTGTCTCTGTCAATTTCTATGATAATTTTAGGAGAGGGGTTTTGAGGTGTTTGATTAATTGGAATATAGCCTGTGACTTTCAATACAGCGACACCAGACAAATGATAAAAAAAAGTAGGTTAAAATATCTCAAGCTGCCCAAAACAATCTTCACCCTCCCAATCAAATTAAAAGCACCAACACTGTTTGTAACTTCCCGACAGAATGACACGCGTAAGCAGTTTCTGATATGATGCCCTTGTTTGTCAGTGCCTTCAAAAACGCTGAATGTCACCATTGGAAAACTAAAAAGGTTTTCTGGTATGGCACAAAAATGACTTGGTTAAGGTTAGGGAATGACCATGGTCATGGTTAAAAGAAACCAAGTTTGACTGTTGGCATGAAACAGGAAGTAAACGACAATTTTCTGTGTCAAACTCAGATGCTTTGTTAACCCATCCAACTGTTACGACCTCCTCCCTCTGCATACTTTGTTGCTTTGCAACAACGTCACATGGTTTTCTTCTTTTCATACTTAATTCATAATTTCTAGTTCCAAGTCATAATTCGGCTTTGACACTTGTTTTTGGGTATTTGCTGTAATGACTGGTCCTATGGACAGTCATTTACAGATGGTCTGTTTTTTCCTGATAAAATAATAATAATAAAAATTTTTTTTTAAATTACAATCAGTTATAATAGTGTGGTTATATTGGATATTTGGCAAGTGCAATTAACATCCTTTGATCTTTTTTCTTTACAAGCACAATGTACACAATCTGACTGAAAAATGTGTCGACTGACATTAATTATAGTTTTACAGGACATCTTGTTACATAATGGCTTTAACTGGAAAACAACTGTACATAAAAAAATGAACCATCTGCCATTCAATGTGATTAATTTTAGATGATGTTGAAGGTGACGCAGAGGAGCACTGAGTGGTGAAGAAGGAGTTCTCATCTGGTAGATATTAACTGATTAGGCACTGATACAAGGGGAAATAATAGGGATTGTGACTTTAATATGTTAGGCTATTAATCTGCTATCACATGTCATCTGTAGGGACTTGGCCTCAGCGGAGTAATCTGCTGGGTAAGACACACTCACTCACACACACACACACACACACACACACACACACACACACACACACACACACACACACACAATAGTGCTGAGGAGTCACAATCGGTTAATTGTAATTTCTTGCTACTGTAATTATTCAACTGTGTGGTGATAATTACTAGATCATAGAATGGGAGCAGAATCTGTCAGGATACTGTAATTATTTTACACATGTTGTATCTGGAGTATCGGTACTGTATAATGTTAGATAAACAACGTTTTTTCCCCCTACTTTCCCGCTCTCCTCAAATTGCTTTTTTTTAGCCAAGCTGGCGGTCCGTCAGTTAGTTGTTTGGTCAGTCTTCCACTTTTGTCCAGACTGAAATATCTCAACAACTAATAGGTGGATTGCCATGAAATTATATAGACATTCATGGTCCCCAGATGATGTACGCTAATGACTTTGGTGATCCCCTTCATCTAGCACCAACGGCAGGTCAAAGTTTTCACTCATGTGGTGAAATATCTTAACATCTCCTCAATAGATTGGCAGATTTTGTATGTTTAGTGTTCCCAGAGGATGAATCCTAATGATAGGTGATTTTCTGATTTTTTTTCTCTAGCACCATCATGTACATTTGTGGTTTTGGGTGAAATTTCTCAACAATTACAGGATGGACTGCTGTGTAATTTGGTACAGACAGTAATGTCCCACTCAGGATGATTCAACTTTTCATCTAGCGCCATCATCAGGTGAAAATTTCAGTGCCAATACCTTGGTTTATGACTGAAATACCTGCAAAACTAATGCCATTCCCATCAGCCTCAGATGTTCTTAGTGTTTACTGCTACTACTAACCAATGTTAGAATGCTAACCTGTTAAACTAAGATGGTGACCCTGGTAAACATTACCTTTAAACATCAGTATGGTATCATCGTCATTGTGAACATGTAAGCGCGTTGATGTTAGCATTAAGCTCATAGCACCACTGTACCTAAGTCACCCTACATAAACGCTAGCATGGCTGTATAGACTCATGTTACCGTTCAGTTCAGCCATTTCTTCCAGTTTGTCCTTTTTTCCCCTTAATATCCTCACCTCACCTTCCTCTTTCGCTCCTCTCCTCTCCTCTCCTCTCCTCTCCGTAACAGCTGTGGTTGCCTACAGCATTTAGCTAATGCATCTCTGGCCTGTCATGCAGAGGTACATTAATGCGCTCATCAAGCAGGACACAGTTCATACACTATGCACGCAAAGCCTACACACAGTACATGCTTGTATTATCACACTTACAGTGTCACTTTCCACTGCATCCTTAGTGTGGGGCAGGTATGAAAATTAATTGGGCCTCTAGAGGTTCCTAAAAAGGGAATGCCGGTTTGTAGTCATGAGGAGTGCATGTGTGTAGGTGCATGCAAGAGCGTTTGTGTCCGTGTGTATGTGTACATTAATGCTTGTGTTTGTGTGTGATGCAGAAGAAAGTGGTAGGCTTTGGTAGGCTCTCTGATACAATCAGTAGTGACAGATATATGGCTAATTAGTGCAGCCTTAGCTCGGCTGTCCTCACCTCTCACCAGCCCGCTGTGAAATTGGATTAATTTACCTCGCCTTAATGCAGCGCATCAACTGCAGAATTCAACCAATAGAAAGTTTCTTTAATGAGCACAGATTTGTTGCTAGTTTGGAAAGAAGCCTGTTTAAAATGTAGTGTAATCTACATTGTGAGTTCAAATACTTTAATGATACTGAAACTGTACAGTATGCTCCCTCACACATACACACACACATGTCTGCACAGTATGGCGAGCGTGTTGACTTCTTCAAGGCAGGGGTTGCTAGTAGTCCAATTAGGTTGGCTCTTCTTTACAGCGTGCTAAGGTTCTTACAGAGACAATCTTTTCTAAGGAACTCCTTAAGAGCAGCTCAGTCCTTAAAACAAGCAGCAGACAACCTCTCCTAAGCTTTGTCTGACTCCATCTGTTTCCATCTTATGTTGATAGTTTACTAAGTCCATCCAGCAGCTCTTCTGTTGAAAATCATCTCAACTGTCCACGTTCTGTGCCTAAATCCCCAGTTGATACTCATAATCTCTGCTGTCTATATTCTGAAACCCACTCAAGCACATGGTCACAACTTTATTGATATAATTGGCTTCCCATCCTATTTTTGTTATCTGCTAATACCAGGCTACAGCAACTGACAGGTCTGGTCATTCTAGCTATAGAGTGGTATTTAGTTGGTGCAAAGTGCAAGTTCCAGTTAATGTATACTTAACTGATCTAGCATGAAGAAACAGAGATAATCAGACTGAAGATCAAAGAGTGGTTAAAACATTTTGTATTCAAAGTTCTCATAATAATATATTTTTTAAATGAGTATGCCTTATGTTTAGGTGAATGACTCTCACTCATCATTTTTTATTCCACATATTCTTATTTTCTCCAGTCTGTTGTGCATCTTTCTTTTTATCTCTATATTTTTTTTGCATGACTACTCTTTGCCAACAGCACCCCTGCGAAGTACAAAAACACCCGTCTGTGAGAGCCGCTGCGTGAGACTTTCTTATGATGCTGTGAGGAAATCTCTGAGTGAGTGAGTGAGTGAGGGAGGGAGGGATAGAGAAACAAAATGAAAGAGAATAAGTCTGTGTCTATTTCTCAATCTACAATCGCTGTTTTTCTGTCCAAAATAATGTAAATAAACCTCAAATGAAACATGATGTACGTTTTATACAAAAAAAAGGTTTTGAAGATAACTGGAGAAAAAAAAGTAGAATTACAGTGTGAAAGCTTTCATTATGCAAATGAACATATTTCTGCCGTATGTGGAGTTTGGTATAAAGCTGAACCTGCAATAAACTTACTGTGTGTAGTGTACAGCGGTGTTTTTAACAATCACTACCTTTCAGTTTATTATATTTAAGTCCCACAAAACTTAGATTGCAAAAACTGAAAAACTTATCTTCATCATCAGAAATGTGTGGTTTGATCAGATTGTATTGACCGTGGTGTCTCCGTGACAACGTCAGGAAACAACCTCCACCAACCAGTGAGAAGAGGCCACACGAAACACAAATAACTGAAACTGTTTCAACAAAACAATTTATGTTCATGTAAGATCTCGACTGCTCAGAGTAAGAGAAAAGTTTTACAGGGTCTTTAAAAACAACATGCTGTATTGCTTTAGGTTGGGTTGCGATTCGCTCATCATGCTGTTACAATGCAACACACAAAAAAAAGATGCCAAGTCTGTAAAAAATCAAGTGAAATTCACAATTGATGCTTTGACTTGTGGTCTGTAATGTGTTTCAGCTGTATTTACAGTTAAAGTATTTCCACTAACATTAACTGTCTTTGTTAAAACTGCAAGAACATGTATTGGTCAAACTTAAGCCACACATTAGGTTTTGATAGATGCTTACATCATTACAGTAAACATTAATTGATGCAGGACATTTCAAATAATGTCCATCCTGACTAATTCACCGTCTCATCCAGTCGATGTTTTTCTGGGTTCAGGAGGAGGTGTCTTATGGTTTTGAGGAGGATATTATGATCCTCTGAAAGGACTAAAAGAACAATCCCAGAATTTTCAAAAAATCTACCTTGTCCTGATGCAAATGACTATTAACTCTGCTAAAGTAAGATTTCCTAAAGAACCAGCAACATCTACGTATATCCTCCTGACAGCTTACATGCTTCATACTCAGAACTGGGCGTGCTGACTTCAGATACTATTGAGGTCCATTTTTACGTAAAACAACACAAGGAGAAAAGTTACTCATTGGTGCTCGTGGAATTACAGCACTGTACATCGTGCTACATGCTGGAGTCACTAGATTACAAAGATGTCCACTTATGGCACTTACACACACACAGACACACACACACACAGTGACCCAGGGAGATCGCTGAGTATGTGCATTTTTTTTTGGGTCCCGAGACATCTGTCAAAGATTTTGGGGGAATGGTGATGATGATGGGGTCTCTAGACAGAGATGACAGCAGTTCAGGACAATTCAGTTTAGCATGTCACTGGAGGATGACACACAAACGTGCACACACACACACACACACACACACACATCAAAGAGACATTTATGCAGGGACAGACATGTTGGATATGCACACAGACATACTTAACACAAAAAGCACAGGAACAATACACTCTGAGCTACAGTATCAAGTTTTACTAGGAAACAGAACTGCAGTGCAACATGATTGTCATCATTTTTTTAGCATGTTTTTATTGTTTATAAGAAATATCTGTAACTAACCAAACTTAATTTTAAAGTCCATTTATCATAACTGCATAGATTATGAGCACATTTTATGCTATTACTCAAATAATCATGTATGCAGTGTTTTGTTTTCAGTTCCCCTGAAAGTCCCTGTACTCCATTAAACATACAGTAACCATTCACACCGTTTGAATTTGCACCAGGCACTACATTATGTTAACAGTAAATAGATTTTTTTAGTATTTGGGTGAACTGACCCTTTAAGTGCGACACAAAAGAACATAACTCGTTGAAGAAAATTCCTGTGCAGAAAGTCACAGATGCTGAGTTTTAGTTAAACATGGTTTATTCTATGTATGCTGGAGGACTGGCAACATCTGCATGTAAACCCTGATTTAAAATGAAGATAAGCACTTACAGGCATTTTATCTGAACAAACACAAGTTTACAGACACTTCTGTATTCAAATATGCAAATATATCTTATTCTTACGACATCAGAGTGCCAGCATATTTGAGAAAACATTTCTCTCTTCCACAGTCATTATTGTAGCTATATAACTCTTTAAAATGTACTCAATGCATAGTCCTACATCTTACGCTCATGCTGCAATTTTTGTCACAAGGTTTTCTTTTACTACATATGTTTTATATGTCAGTGTATTTGACCACACACCTTATCACTGACAGCAACCATTTGCTCAAAATATATTGGACAGAGGTGCTGTTTAGTCTCTGCTAGTACCAGTATTGTCTCTTTGATGATATGAGCCAAATAATCAGTTTGGGGTAGTTTGTTTATTTTTGTCATAACTGCACAGCCTTAGAACTACAACAAAATGAAAGAGCCAGAGGCCAGCTTTCACAGACGAGGAATCGTCTCCATGCCAGCCATCCATCCAGCCGAGTGCTGTGAAGTACAGACCAAGAAGTTCTGCATGCATGTTTTATTGCAAGCTGCAACAGCAACACAGACAGGGGCACTTAAAGCGGAATTTCAAATGATAACATGAGAGACTGAAAGAAGAGGCTCACAGAGTTCAGCGGGGTTGTGTGTGTGTGTGTAATGCCTCTGTGTGTGTGTGTGCGCGTGCGTGCATGCATTTTCAAGTGTGTTCATATTTGTGTGAGGCTATGTGTGAGTGTTCACCTGCTGGTATGAGAAGGCTGATTTGAAAGCATGTCAACTCTATCCGTGTGTGTGTGTGTGTGCGTGTGTGTGTTTCTGTATATGAGGCAGTGGAATTGCTTCAGCCAAAATTAGCATAGAGGTAATTGGGCCATGAAAACAGAAAATGTTCAGTGATGATTTTTACTCTCCATAGGAGACTCTGAGGAGCTGAATAAAGTAAACTGTATGTGTAAGTCAAGCAGGGCTGCAGCTGGGCAATGTTACTCTGTTGTCTTGTGTAAATATAATAACAGCGTGTGACAGTGAGTTTACATCGCTGCGCACGCAATGCCATCACATCCCTCTCTCATGACCACCCCACATGTCATGCCCACATGTCCGTGTGGTAACCCAAATCGACATATGCTGACCATATGCTTTGATTTAGTTGTGCCGTTCGTGTGTATTTCTTCCTCGTCTTCTTGCTGTCATACACACACATAACCACAGCAGAAAGATACACAGTATAGGAGAAAGAAAGATAGAGATAGAAGGAGAGATTTCTCCAACTCTATTCTTGTTCAAAATGCAATTAAAATAATCTTTAAATCCTTCCTTTCTTGAGTCTCTCCACTACTTCCTTCTTTATTTTGACCTGCAGGCTTCACACTGATGATGGAAGTGTCAGTCTGGGATCTTAAAATTTCTCTCTGTACACAAATTATCAAAACTCATATGCTGTGTTAATATAATAAATCAATTAAATCAAATAATCACGTTCAGACTCATCAGAGGATGAGCCATTTTCATTCAGATACTCCTGTGTATGTATCAAACATTAAATAAAGTGGCCCATGCATTTCAATTAAAGCTGCTCACCCACTGCACACACGGATTAGTGTCTTCCTGTGGCTCTGATTGGCTGACTGCCCACATGAATGAATGGTCTCCTTTTAAGTGTAGATTTGGCCTAGTGGTGCTGATTATGAAAACTGAGAGATAAATACTTGAATTTGTGTGATGCTCAGGATGTTTTCTTCGTAGTTGATGTGGATTTATACTTGATGCAAGAGGTGAACATGAGCCCCGCTGTAGATACCTGCAGGGCAGGTTTTGGTTGTTGTTGTTTGCGTTGTTTCATTCAGTGTGAGGGCTTTCAGCGGCAATGCCTTTGCCAAATGAGTGTTAGGGGAGGACAAGATAACTGAGCCTTTTTTCAACTTGCTTCATGTTGTATTCACTCTGAATAATCTCTTGAATCAGAAACTCGTAGGGCGAAAAACCGAGAGGCGACTACCATGGCTTGAGGCTGAGGCTGATGCTAAAGTCCCTTAACGGTCAATGCCATTGACGGCCGCTAGATGCTGGCCCCAAAACATCCCTGGCTCCAATTGGCTCTCATTCAAAGTAGTGTCAACTTCTCTCTAGAAATACTAAGTCAATCATTATTTTCAACAATTCATCATTCTGTCATTCTCTAAATTCGGGTCCTCTAATAACTGTGCTGGTGGTCATTTTGGAAATTATTGCTCCATTATTAAGATTTGAAGACTTGTGGTAGCTTTGATGTCTGCCGTGTGGGCGTTGATTGACAGCTGGGATTGACAGTTGGCCAACCTGTTTTCCCCCAAGCTCTGGGACTCAAAGTGAGTCGGATTATTGTCGCAATATTTTGGTGAGATTAATGTTAGTTGATTACGATACATGCCCTGTTAGCACAATTTAGCTAAAGTAGCCCAGGTACGCACCAGTCAGTGTTCCCAGTAAGCTAGCGTTCACTTTGGTCCAGAACACAAACCTATAGGGGCCACTGGTGGGGCTTTATTAGACCTTTAGGTTGTTTTTTTATATATAAATTCTGGTTAATCTCTTCTACTGCCATTTTTATTCATATTGTTGACCATTTTTCATTCTTTTATTTTTTCATCAATTCTCACAACAGGGCCCTCCCTTATCTCTCTCTCCTCTCCTCTCCTCTCCGCTCCGCTCCTCTCTTCTCCTCTCTTCTCCTCTCTTCTCCTCTCAGGCTTGTAAGTGTCTGGGTGGAAATCAAAGTGCATTAAACATTAAATATGCTGTCAAGAGGCAGAAGTCTCTCCATGCTGATGATGATGGGGAAAGTAGGGCAGTGAGGGACGAGGTATAGATGGAGAGGAGGAGGAGGAGGAGGAGAATGGACACAGATATGCAAAGACAGAGGGCCATTGAAGAAGGCCTGAAGAAAGACACAAGAGCACATAAATCTTCTCACATATCGGATTCTGAAAACATCTGAATTGATGCTCATGGTGTGTGTTGCGTGTGTGTGTGTGTCAGTGGTTAGGTGTGAGACAGACAAGATGTGCCTGGACAGAGCGCATCCTAACTTGCCTTGTGTGGTTGAAATCAGATCCCTGAACCACACACAGAAACACACTGAACAGATTAAGGCTGCTGACCAGTAGCACAATATGAAGTTGGTAAATATGTCTGTTTCTTCTACAGTAGGACAGTTTATGTGTGTGTGTTTGCAAGTGAGAGACAAAAAAAAAATCCATTTACCTCCAGACCACTGAGGCTCACACACTGTACTGTTAGCTCTCCGTCTCTCTATCCTTCTCTAATCTCATTTTGCCCATAAGAAACAGTTTCAACAACATGATGTTGTGTGCTCCTGAGTTGTTGCTAGCTGTACCACAAAAAATAGCAAGTAAAAAGCTATGATTGCTTTAACCTCTGCTGAAAGGTTAAAGCAGGCATCCCTCTCTCTACTTTTACTATGCAGACTAGCGAGATAGAGCAGTCCCCTGCCGCCACAGGCCATACTCTCTCAAATTCAGATTCAAAGTCAAATTTGCTTTAATGGCTTACCAGGAAGAAACCAGTGTTACCAGAGCAGTACAATATATTTGCTAGAGACCAATATTTCAAAATTCCTTCCACCTTATGTGTGTGGTCAGTGCCTGGACAGTCAGTGATACTGCTCCTAGATCCCAAACCTGTCACCCTACACTGAATGTCAGAAGTTTTATACTCGAGTTATTAATTGTAGCTTAATTCACACAGCAGAATATAATGATATAATAATAATAAATAACAACTCTAAATACTCTAATTCTGACTTAGGAGCATTCACACAATATTCCAAGTCGATTACTCCCATTGTTGCCTTGTCGTCACACCAGAAATGAGGAAAAATATGCCTAAATGTGCCATTTTTAAAATTGTATTACATATTTGTAGTGTGTGAAGTGAAACTACGTGTTTAGCTTCTTTTTAATTAGTTGAATTGTCTCAATTTTAAATATTTGCAGCCATTTTGCCCCCAAATTATTGATACTTCCATACTGTAATTCTTTTTTCCAATTAAATAGTAAATAGCATAACTGTTAGAAACTTTAAACAACATCTAGGGGGTTGATGTGAACAGGTTTTTCTACTAAGCTACTATCTGTACGATATGACATGAAAGCAGAATTAGTTCAGCTCAGAACAAACAATTGAGTCAGCTAGAAAAAGCTAGCCTAGCTCCATAAAAGGTGGCTTCCAAAATGCTAAAGCTGTCATAAATACATACTGTATCTTGTGTACTGTTGAAATAGCAAACAAGTACCTGTGATTTAATTAGCAGCTAGCTTTTTAGAGCTGACCAACAATAGCCGGGCCCAGTGACTGCAGCATCTCAGAAGTCCTGTCCTCACGAAGTTGCTGACTAATGTCTGTGTAGTCCGTATATTGGCTGTTGGGATGAATAAACTGTAAAAACAGTCCAGTGGTAAATTTGCTTGATTGATGTGAGGCCAAAATATGCCTCAGGTTCCATCTGAATAACTGAAGGGCTTTTTGAAACTGTAACTGTACCACTTACATGATACAAAGATAAGAAATAAGGGTGAAAGTTTGGACCACTGTTTGAAGGGTGCACACAAAACAAATTTACTGAATTTATACGGCACTTTTAGGAGCTGTTACATGTTTCGCTCTTCACCAACAATTTTGTCTTCAGTTTGGTGCTGGGCAGGTTGCGTGAGGTGTGACTGAAAGGTGTAACAGAGCTCTTTGCTGCTGCTGCTGGAAACGGGGTTGATTAGAGCAGCAAGACTGAAACATACAGTCAATGAGTGGATAGTGCAATCAAAACAATGAGCTAAAAGAAGCTAAAAAGCTGCACAGAGCTGCAGAGGTGGTTGATAACTCTCGGTGGGCACTGTTGTCTATTTCAACTCATGTTTTTGATACATCTTGCCCACCATTATTGTATGTCTTGTAAAATCGTATTTATATTATTTATGATCACCTGTCTTATGTGGTACTTGTATTTTCTCTTACCCTCCATTTTTTGATTGTAATGCACCACAACATCAAGGCAAATCCCTTGTATGTGCAAACCTACTGGGCAATAAACCTGTTTCTGATCCATGCATGCTTTGTGAATATGGTTGCCATTTTACTGTATCTATTGATATGAAGCAAATCAAGAATACAGAAAAGTGACTGACTAGTGCTAGTTCTTTGAATCCATCTTGGTGTGTCAAGTCTTAATAATTAAGAAATTAAATTAAATAATCTTCTTTCTGAAATATTACATTGGAAAACTTCTGTCAGTGGCTCATATGACCAAGAGCTCTTCATCAAGATGTCTGGGATCAGCTACTTATGCTTCATTTTTGTTTAGTTTTTTGCTTTAGGGTGGCATTTGTATCTGCGTTTGTGTAATTCAAGACAGAAAACATACCATGTATTCAATTTCCAGATCAGAAATACTCAAGTGCGAAATTATGGAACAACAGGGCAGTGTGAATTAAAGATCAAACAAGCTGAATTGATTGTAGTGGACTTTTTGACAGAGCACAGGTAAACAGGAACTCCAATGATTTATGATTGAACTTCCATAAAGTTGGGGGACTCTAGACAGACTTTTTAAAAATGGTCCAAATCAAATTGAAACAGCAGAGGAAGACATATCCAGACTTTTAGTCTTGGAGGCTCTTTGGAGGATCAAGCTCCAAAAATGCTGGATCCTTCACTTCCCATAATGCAACTCCATAGCTTCTTTTCATCATTAAACCATCCCTGACTGGTACATGCCTTTGTCTTTCAAACGGCACTACCCCAGTTTGCAACACACACACAGTTGGAGTCTCAAGCTCAATCTTAGATAACTTCAGATTTTCTCAGACTTTAAAAAGCTCCCTAGGGCGCCACAGAAGACATTACAACTGTTTTCTGAGGCCAATTAATACTAGGGGTACAATGAATCAATGGATCACAAAACTCACAGTTCGGATCGTATCATGGATTTGAGTCACGGATCGGATCACTTTTCGGATTAGCAAAAAAAAAAAAAAAGGGGGGGGACAACAAATAAAACTTTGCTTTCCATATATTCTGTTAAACACTTACAGCAAGGAACTTTTGCCCATGGTTTTAAATGAAAACAATATTCAAGATGTCCAATGTTTAAATAAAATCTTAAAATATATAAAATATTCAATGCTCAATTGTTAAATTAAATTGCAATATGATGCCTGATACCTTCCTCTTTTAAACATGGTAGTGAATGAAACAACAGCCTGTGTCCACATCATCAAAACTTGATAACTTACAAAACATGAACACACGTCTTGTCCTGCAGTTTAGCTTGTTGAATGAGCCACCAAACAAACATTCACTGGGGAAAAGTGCACCGCTAACATCATGTGGACCCGTCAAATGCTGGTTTGGTCGTTGCTCTTCAAAATCCTTGTTAGTGACGCGCTGTCCGTCAATGACTGGTACTTACAGCAGTTTGTTTATTTGTCTTAAATGACACATTAAATTTTGCAATTAATCCACGGTTCACATGCGCGCCGAACCATGGGGGGTGATACGTACAGATCATGGATCAACTGCGATCCGTTGCACCACTAATTAATATGCTCCAAGACGAGTAGACCGATCTTCATGTGTACAATCAGTGAACTGCCTCACTAAAGTCAAGCTCTAATGGAGAGACACCACTGACTGGTAGTGCTAACAGACCACTACTAGTACAGACTGCTTCAACAAGTTTTGAGAAATGTCCAACCCAACACATTGAATGTGACAGTTACTGTCTGAACGCCATCTGAACACTGCCTACTGCCATGTCCAGGATCAATCCAAGTTAGCACCATATTGACTGCCTTAAATCGTGATACACTCCACAGTGAAGTGAGGAAACTGTTGTCACTGACATTGAATCTGTGTGTGTGTACACAGATATTTAGTTCCTCAGGGTTATTGCTGCCATTTGAGGGCAAGAGGGAAAGATAACAGCTCTTTTGAAAGCTGAATAAAAATAACAAAACTTTGGTGGGCATCCAAGTATGAGTATTGACCTACAGATGACTCAAACTCTCCTTGCAACTCAATTGAAGTCCCAGACACACAATCAGAAAAGTATTTTCTCATTTTGTGTAATTTTATAATATTGTATATTTTTGTTATTGACATCAAAGCCAATGAAAAGACTAAAACCACTTTGACTCCACCAATAATGCATTAGTTTATGTAACTTCCCTACCCCGTCCAAGGCATACAGGCCCAAACTAATTTATTCCTACTGATGATGTTAATCTTTAAAAACAAGTTTGAAAGGGTAAATAATTTCCTAAAACACCTGGGCACTGTAGATTTGAACAAACGCTACTCAAACTGGAGTTCATAGTGCATTTAGGGACTTCTTTCAGCTGCAGATTAACACACATTTGGCGCCCTGGTGAGTATTTTTGGGCAACAGGATGGTGTATGTGGAATTGACTCAATATAAACTACACTGCCTGTGTTTATTGTAATGAAGGAACATGTTGCCCAGTTCAACTGCATGGCCTGTTGACGGGTTTTTAGCAGTTTCTGGTCAACAATGGAAGTCTATGGCATGGAGGAATAAAATATATCTGGCTTGGTTTTGGTTTTTCCATGAGATTTGTTGGCACTAAGAAAAATTATAATATCACCATCATTATTCTTATCTTTTAATATAAGGCAGTGTCTTCTTATGATCCCCTTTCATAGGTTTAATGTCTATAAGTTGTGAGCAGTTCAATTGAAAAGTAATGTTTCCACTCTGAGATTGTTTAATTTGAATACATTTAATAGGCCTGAAAAGGTAAAACTAAAGCATTTCACAACAAAAAAATATATAAATTAGAGAAAAGTCTGAAAAATAGACCAATTTTGAGTATCAAGTCATTTTTTAATTATATAGACAATATCACAAAGCACATATTTGATGTAGGGGGTTTTACAACATCCTCCATCATTAGACTCATACTTCAAATAAGGAAAAACACCCCTCAAAAAAACTTTAAAAGGGAAAAAATGTACGTCTCAGAATCTAGTTTAAGATGGTCGGGACCCACTGTGGTCTGGAGTAAAGAGCTCACTTAAAAATGCAGACAGCAAGGCGTCTTAATTGATTGCTTGAGTTCACTTTCACATTCTTGGTTTTGAGATTCACAGACAGGGCTCCATCGAGGAAAATGCATGAACAAGTGATACTTACTTTGTAGCTACTGAATTCCTTGACTGGCTTCGGGGATACTGTACTGTAGAAGCACAATCCAGTCAACAAATCAATATTTCAGGGTTTTCTGAGCACAACAGGTGTAACAGACAGACTGGTTAGGTTTAGCGTTGCTGACGGGTTTAGTTCAGTGTGTGTGTTTCTATCTAAGTTACTGTGCAGGAGCTCCAGCATAGAAATTCAAATGCCTGTCCCTTGTCTGTTGTACGAAATATGCAGCAACAAGCAGTGACAAACAATGTTTCTCACACAATTGAATTCCAAGAGGACACTGTAGTCTTGGTTATCACAGCCTCAATCATCCAGATTCACAGCAAACAAGTGTAAACAGAGGCAATACAGTTTTATGTAATAAAGACATGGTCCGCCTCACTGACACATATGCTTTGGTGTGTGTGTGTGTATGTGTGGTTGAGGTTTGGGGGGGTAGGGGGGTTAAATCTAAAGAGGGAGTTCATGATCCTACAGTAGCTTTAGGCCCCAAAATGCTCTTTGATTGTCCCAGATTATGATAACCTACAGCAGTGATGGATCCCACCGCACAGAACTGAAATAAAATCACTGAACGGACGTCTAACATCAAAAGCCTCACTGAAGAGACTGCAGAGGACATAAATTATATGTAGCTGCTGTACAGAGCGCGCTGTTACTCTTTCATTGATGCCAATCAGGTTTTTAAAAATTTTTTTTTCATGTGATCCGTCCACAGCCGCGTGCACTGTAATTACAGCGATAGGCTACCTGAATATCTAGTCACGATCAGTTCATATTTACCCTGCGACATGGACATCTGGATTCATTATTGATGCTGTGTTGGTGCCGCTGCATGTGGAAAGGGTGGGTTTGGCGCACGGGGAGTCGCCTGTGAAAACCCCAACACACACACACACACACACACACACACACACATACACACACATATCTCAAAACCCTTACAGCTGACAGATACTCGACCCTGAACTTCATGTATTCACACCTTGAATGAACGAGGCGGCCTTTTGTGGCCCCGAAAACACCGCCGAAGATGCTTCAGGTGTGCGCTACCCGCAGTAACGAGACTGCGATGCTGAGCCAATGCAGCGGCAACACACGCCCCTCCGCTCCGCTCCGCGCTGCCTGCGAACACACACCGACCCCCCACCCCCCACCCTCCTCCACCACCACCACCACCACCACCTCGTCGACGGACACACACATCCGAGTCTGGACCGCCAAATGAAAGAGCAGTCAACACACCCTGCGCTGTGAAAATGCTTCACGGTGATACTTGGATGGTCAGATGTGGAAAAGCAACCGTGTGACACATTTCAATAGAAGGGGGGTGGGAGGGGGGGATGAGAGCGCGTCCGCGTCTACGGCGGGCGTGCGTGCGGGGTAAAAATAATTTTGAGGTGGGCGCCCTTCGAAGCATGAGCGCACACATGTAAGATATGAATGAATAAAATCACATTTTGCTCAGGTGTAAATTATGAGATGATTTTTTGGGGGGTGGAGGGGGAAAGGGGGTAGGTGGGTATACACTTGTGGTGGTCTACTTACGCACTGCCTCCTTTTTAGGGTCTAGGGCACTGGCAGTCTGCTGTATCTGGCCTATTTTGTTCTGGAGGACCCAGACCCGCTGGTTGGTGTTAAGGATGTCGTTTTCCAGCTCCTGAAATAAGGAGCAGGCGTGCCGGGCCAGGTCGGACAGCTGTCGCAAGGTCCGGGACAGAACCACGTTACTGATGGCACACAGGTCCTCGAAAAGCAGACCTTCATCGTTGGGGATCTGGTGCCTGCACAGAAGCTGCGGCTCCACAATCCTTTTGGCGAATGGCATTTTGCACGCCAGAAATAAGAGTTGTAAGCCAAGCGTAAATTCCCACTGCCTAGAAAAAGGGGAAAGAGGGAAACAGACAACATCCAAATATATAAATCCACGAGAAACCCGATAAGGTTCAGGCCGACCGCGCGTTATCCCCGGGCGTCAATCCAAAGTTCCCAGATTCTCCTTGAGATCCTCCATCCTGCTGCTGGTTTCTGGGGATCACTCACACTCCCTCTCACACACGCACACACATGCACACACATGCAGGACACAGCTAAGCCCAGGTCAGTGGTGTGAGGATGCGTGTTGAGTCTGCGATCATGGGTTGCCTCCGTGCAGGGTTCAAAGCTGCCTGAACCAAGAGGAAGCACCGCTGAACATTTTCACAATAAGAAACACGGTCAAATAGGCTCAAATCAAAAACAATGACGTAAGGAAAAAAAACATACAATAAATCACAATAAAACATACAGAAACAACACACAGTAGGCTATATATTGAATCAAAACTATACTACTATGTCTCCAGGACCCAGTCTGCACGCCTTAAGCTCTTATTTTTAAGTCTGTCCTTGCTTTTCCGGTCTTACTTTAGTTATTTCTGCAGGTTTTGACGCAGCCTGGCTCTGTGGCCTGAGCAGTGTGCAGCCTGAGAGGATGAGAGAGGAGACTGAGGTAAAACACGGAGCTGTGGATGTCTGTTGACAGGGAATGGTCATCAAAGTAAACCTCCAGCCACAAAGTTTTTTCATCATGTCAAGACATCCTAAAAGAGGAGCATAACACCACAGGATAAACATTTGTTCTGACTTTGATATTTGACCCTGATGTAGGTGTTGAGGTCACACCATGGAGAATATAATATATACATAAGATATATAGATTAATTCTCAATATCAACACTTTGCACATGACATACAGGTAATGGTGGATTAAGGGGGCTTCACTACTGCACAGAAAAGCTGAGCTGTGTATATTTCATAGGGGTCAGAGAGCCAAACTCCACTTCAAAAGAATTTCAGGTAGTGATAATTAAATATTGGAGACCTTCTTCAACAGCTCAAAAACATACTTAACATTGTAAAATAACAAAGTGATACTTTGTGTTTCTCGTATTGTCGTCTATGATCTTATTTTGTGTCCAAAGTAATGTTTTCTTGGTAAGTAAGTAAAAAAAGGGTATATTTTTGATATATGCATGCCATATATACAACTGCTGTGTTTTCAAAACACTCACTAAGGCTGTCGCTGGACTGTCAAGCTCTCTGTTTATAGAAAAGGTAAAAATTCTGAAAAAAAGACTTTGATGAACTTCCTGTAAAATAATCCTGTGGATGATTCTTCAACACAACAACTCAGTTTGTTTTAAAGCACAACAAAACAACATAATGTAAAGACAAATTTCTTATGTATTTATTTATTTTGTTGCCTTAAGTAACGTCTACACACTGACTCCAAACCACAAATTTATTTAAATGGATGTTTAATATCCCATTCGATCTATGTTGGGTCAAAATGTTTAAAAATGGTCACCACACACCACTCATAGATTTTTACCAGTAAACTCAATGGCTCTATGATGATAGGTGTGATTAATCTGCAAAGGGTGATAAGCATGAAAACTAAATTTAACGTCACACCTGCTCAGTTTTAGATGTCCTAGTAGATGATTAGTATGCAGTGCGACACAAAAAGTAAAATATAATGCAACACATTAAAGTATAAACCGGTATAAACAGTATAAACCCTGAGGCTCTAAACTCCTGAACTCTAAACTCAGAAGATACTCAGAAAAAGTTAACCTACAGAGTTAACCTACAGCAGGAGCCTATACTGTAGTTGAACAATGTCCAGTGAACAGATTTTGCTGAATGCGAGGTTCCAGGATGCTAAGCCTGCCTGTTGTCTGTTTCATTCACAGTGATTAGCCTATAGCCTCTAGGCTCAGTCTGTATATAGACATGTCTGCAGTAAACTTGCTGTTGCAGCAAATTTGAGGCACCGCAGATTGACAGTAACCTATCACGGGCCTCACTCAGAGCTGCCAAGAGCACAATATACAAACTACATACTACAAAGTGTAAAATGTATCCCATCTATTGTGTGCATCCCAGCAAACAATAAACCATACAGTGATGATTTAGAACAAGCAAAACAGAGGCAACAGTAATGGGAATGAACAGTTCTTCATGCCTTTACATTTTCCTATAATTTTAACCATATTTTTTAAAACTCTATCCAATTTATTGTGAGTATTGGGTTCAGTGGACATTGCATTAAATTCTATGAATTAGACATTTTAAACCTAACGAGGCCATTTATGTGTTGCCAGAGGACATTTTCTTCAGTGTCCTGGCTGTGTGAGAGTTCAGTTACGTCTCTACATGGAAATGACAGCTCAGTGACTGCTGCTGATGCCAGTCAAAACATTGGGGGAAAAAAACAAACTCTGAAGAATTATCATATCAATTTTACATTATTTTAGCATCAGTAAAAATCCATATGCTTGCATATGTTGTAATCACAAGATATAGTTGAAATATCATCTTCATTATCATATTTCTAACAAAACTAGGTTAAACTTCAAAAAAAAAAAAAAAAGAATTGTGTGTTGAAAAGATTGACCTGTCAGAGACTTTAGTCTAACATAATAATATTAGAATATTATTATATTCTACAGAAGATAATGTTAGTTAAAATAACATTGTATTGAATTACATAGTATGTGAACTGTTCTGGTTCTGGTCTGATTGTTCCTTTTGTACACATGTATTTGTATATGTTGTATGGATATTGTCAAGTAAAAAAGACAGAAAGAAAGAATATTAGCATGCTTACATGTACAGTAAATATATTTCCCATTGGAAGTGTGTCCAAACCTTTGACTGGTACTGTACAATAAAAGAGTTTTTGGTGTCTAATGATTATTCCTCTTATTCATAATGGCTGCAAAGACATTTCTTTCCCAAAGTGATGACAGTGTAAGAGTTGGCGGACAAATTATACAGTCCTTGTTCTATGAAGCTAATATGAGACTTTATCAGTTTGAGTTACAAATATCAAATGGCTATCTTCCAAATTTACTTGTCTTTTTTGTACGAAATTCACTCTTTGTGTTTCTACAGACTGTGTTTTCTTGCTGAGCTGCAGTGGAAGGATAGTAACACAAAGCAGGAATTTCATCCTTAAAAGATTTGAACTTTGGAAGATCCTATCTCAGACTGCTGGAGCCTCACATTGGCTGAACTTTAAAATATATTTTTACACAGAATGATGACTATGGATTTTGTTCCCTCCCCTCTTATATTGGCATCACATTAGAAACAGATTTCAGTATGGACAAGATGGACAATTACAGAAACCAAAAATGTTTTAATTTACAAAGGGAACATGTAAATATGTTTTTAAGACAGAGTTGAAAAAGTGTGAACATATCCTTTAAAGAGCATGATAGTACCAACTATCTCCACAGGAGAGCACTGTTGTAACAAGTTAACGGTCCAAGAATTAGGATGTAAAACAGGTGCAGTCCCACTTACTGCTGCCCTGCTAGAAACATTATCAGTTACGATAGTGGCACTGCAAAAGCACAAATAAGTAAATAGAGTAATAAAATCCCAAAGCAAGCCTTCATCTGAGCACTGATGAGCATTGAGAGACTTTTTGGGCTGTTTTTATTCTGATTCATTTCTGTGTTGAAGGATTTTAGTAGATTATTCATTGACTTGAAGCATAAAGACATTATTAGATATTCTTTTGGTGCTGGTAATAAATTTCAATAATACCTTGCCCTTGGCTGATTTCTTATCAGCATTTAGGGCCTCATATTGCATGACTTGCAGTTTACCTGATGCTGGGAAATGCACTGCAACCAGATAAGGAGGTTATCTAATTCTATTGTCTCCTGTACCTTTGATATTTTTCTCCTCAAATATCACACTTGTTTAAGAAATGACATTTGGAGAAAATATAATAGTAAAATCACAGAGTCCCGTACCTGCCATGAGCAAATACATTTTCATTTTTCCGCTTTTCTGCCATCCGGAAGAAACTATCTGGTGCTCAAATTTTATGTAAGATCTTCTGTTTCCTTAAATTCAAAATGCTCAGTCAATAAAAACAATTTCTCCTGCCTTTTTTTGCTCACCAGCTATGTTTTTTTGTTTTTTGTATGTAAGCTGACACTGCACTTGATTCACTTATGCAGACAGACATTCATTGTACTTTATGCATAGATATACACATATATCATCATGTTTTCTTGTTCATAATAGCAGGGTTTTAGTAATTTAATGCCAAATGATTTTGATTTATGGGCTATTGTGCTGGCAGCAGGGATGCTCAAGACTGAAGGCTTATCAAAAGACCTTATTCACTCACTACACACTCACACACATATACAGACCATATAACTAACTGTACACTTTTCAAAAGAGATTATGTGTCTGTTTTTGTGACTGATAACCTATCAAAGTATAACACAAACTCCTTCCTATGTGAAGTGTGCGTGCTGAAACATCCTATCTGTAAATGGAAACTCAGATACACCCTCAATTATGGCTCTGTCCAAAGGCCAAGGCAGCACAGAAGGTTATTGAAACTTTATAAGAGAGTACAGTGTCCTCCCTCCTCAGTGTGTGTTTGTGTGTGGATGGATCTGTAGCAGCAAGATGTCTTGTAGTTATCTAGTTGTGTTGCTGGCTCTGGTCTGCGCTGTTTCTTCTCAGTCAGACGTGGAGACCGAGGCGAGGAAGTTCCTTCAGAAGTTTGATGAGGATGCCACCAGGCTTGTGTACCAGAGCTCGCTGGCAACATGGGCCTACAATACCAATATCACAAAGGAGAACTCAGACAAAATGGTAAGCATTTGGGGACCTCTTTAATGTTGCCAGATCATGCAGCTTCTGTAGATAGACCAGTGTTCACAAAGTTACTGATTTACATGAATTCATGTGTCTGTTTTCATTTTTATCCAGGCAGAACAGGGGAAAATTTGGAGCGATTTCTATACCAAGACGTCAGAGGAGTCTCAGAAATTCCCCATTGACAAGATCAAGGATCCACAAATCAAATTACAGCTCATCTCCCTACAAGACAAAGGCTCCGGTGCCCTATCTGCGGAAAAAGCTGCATATGTAAGACAGCTGCTGTTAGATATCATTCTGTTAAATTTATGTTTAGATGTGTCCTAAAATATGTTCTTTCTGTGTTCATAAAAGCTGCAGAGACACAAGTTTCTGCCTCTGAACTGTTCCTTTGTGCTTCATGGCAACTTTTAAAGTTAATTCTACACTTTAAAAAACTTACTGTGAAATTCACAGTAATTAACTGGCAGCCATTGACAAGTAACTTACTATAAAAAAATCACAGTAATTAACTGCAGAAACACAGTAAATTACTGTAGAAAGTCACAGTAATATTGATACTACAGTATTACTGTGATTTTCTAAGTAACATAATGGTTACTGTGATTTTCTACAGTAACATAATGGTTACTGTGATTTTCTACAGTACTATAATAGTTACTGTGATTTTCTACAGTAACATAATGGTTACTGTGATTTTCTACAGTACTGTAATAGTTACTGTGATTTTCTACAGTAACATAAAGGTTACTGTGATTTTCTACAGTAACATAATGGTTACTGTAATTTTCTACAGTACTATAATAGTTACTGTGATTTTCTACAGTAGTGTGTTCACTACTGTGATTTCTACAGTAACATCTTGATTACTGTGTTTTTAGGCCTCATACACAGTACTGTATTGTGAAAACATTTACTGTGTTTCCGCACAGTAAATTACTGTGGATTTCACAGCCATTTTTTACAGTGTACCAGTATGGTTTATTAGCAATTCACATTAACCTAAACATTTTATCCATGTGTTTTTAAAATCTGCTTATAGCTGAACAAGATCATGAGTGAGATGAATACAATCTACAGCACAGCGACCGTGTGCCTAAAGGACGACTCCCTTAACTGCCAGACTTTGGAGCCAGGTACACTCTGATAATAAGGACCAGTTATGGCAATGTGACTGCCTGCTACTGTCAACCAATCAGATAAGGAGTTTATAATTAACAGTCACAGAGAAAGAGACGCAGCTTTGTTACATTTTTGAACAGATTTTACCAAGATACTGTAACAATTACTTATGCTCTTTGATTTTGAACTCTGACAAAAAAAAGTTTAAAGACAGTATCATGTTGTGGAAAGTAACTAGAGGGATTTCTTTAAGGACAATTTTGAGGTACTTACTTTAGTGTTTCCATTTTATGCCACTTTATACTTTGACTCCACTAAATTTTAGACGGAAATATTCTACTTTTTACTCCACTAAATTTATTTGACAGCTATTTAGATTAAGATTGTATATAAAATAACTATGTAATAGGCTTAAATAAAATAAAATACAATTAATTATTAAAGTTGAAATCTTTTTGGCTTATGACCCTTTACAAAAAAGTAGTCCAGATGCCTGTAATTTGTCAGATGTTCCACCAAAGATAAAACAGTGATTTCCTCTCAAAACTTCTCAGATGATTCAGTTTTAATAACTGTTCAAGGCCAAAAGAGGTAAAGGTATCCAATACTTCACAAAAAAGCAAAAATTAGTGAATGCACATTTCTGTAGCAGAACTTGTTTTTTCTTCTTTCTAACCCCAATTATCATCTCACAACCCCTCAGATTTGATTGTGTGTATATAAAGTAGTTTCACCACAGCCATACATCAGTATTAACAGTCTAATAGTGTAATATATAACATATCAGTCACAGGAGACATTTTTCTGCTCATTCTTAAGGCAGCACATCTATCTTCTAAACTACTGTTTTATAGCAAACTTTCTACCAGAAGATATTTGATTACCAAGACAAGCATTTATTTGAGATTTGTACCTGGCCACTGACTTGCGTGTGCCTCCATTTACAGGACTGGAACATGTAATGGCCTACAGCGAAGATTACTTTGAGCGTCTGCATGTGTGGGAAGGCTGGAGGAGAGAGGTGGGGAAGAGAATTAGGCCGCTGTACGAAGACTACGTGGTTCTGAAGAATGAAGCTGCCAAACTAAACGGTGATACACCTCAAAGGAAACATGCCACTTGTTATAACAATGTTTTAGAGTACCATTTATTATGAGGATATTTAATGTTTCATACATAAGCCACAATGTACTCTGGTAGATGTAGTTTTCCTAAACTATTTCTCTTGAAGTTTTCCTCTCTGACACACACATTTACAGGTTTTGAAGACTATGGAGCTTATTGGAGATATAACTATGAGACCATTGAAAATGATGCTCAGTTCAAGTACACCAGAGATGAGTTGATGCAAGATGTCCGTTCGATATACAAACAGGTACGTGAAATATCCGTTCATGTCAGTGGATTTGGCCCTGTGATATGTATGTTTCATGCTTCTTGGAGTGAAAATGAGCGGATTTGTTTGTTTGATTGTATGAAGTAATTACAGTAATTTATTGTTTTTCACAGATCCTGCCCTTATACAAGGAGCTGCACGCCTACGTGAGGGCGAGGCTTATGGAGGTCTACTCAGGACATATTGATTCAGAAGGACCTCTGCCAGCCCACCTGCTGGGTATGTTCGCTGAAGATTTTGTACAGATCAAATTGCAAACTTTAACCCTACTCCTATCACTGTTCCACATGTGAGTCTTTTTTTGTCTTGCTAATGGTTTGGGAGACTTCGCTCGAGTTTGGGGCTGAAGGAGCAAACATCACATAATCAACAGCAGCATGAGCTTCTGTATCATCAGTTCAGTAGATTCAAAGCTTTAGTGTCATATAGTGAGAAGACGCTGCACTGTACAATGAAATTCTGAGCTTGCTGTCCTCTCCAATTATCATCTGTAGAATAGAAATAATGTAAAAGTTGAAAAAAATAGGCTACATTACAGTGCATTTAAGACAAGTCAAGTTAATATATGATGTAGCTTAATGCTTCAGATCAGTAAGATTTGAGAGTTCATGCAAGTTTTAAGGCCCAGTCCAGAGCTGTTGTATGGCTCCCTCTGTTGTCCAGGTCTCAACAATACTGTTTGTTTACACTCAGATTAAACAGGATTAAAAAGCACTCAAAAATGTTTGACACAACTGAGTGACAGCATCTAAAATATGTTTTACATTTCTATTTTGAAGCTATAAATTGGTTTGTTTTTATATATATATATATATATAAAAGACAATTCTGCCCCCTATTATGATTTGAAAGGATTGTAACTATACACACCTGAGTTAATGTATCCTGTGAGATTAACAGCTCGATGGACTTCAGAGTGAAAAGTATTTTAACTTTTGTGTTTATTGATCAGGTGACATGTGGGGAAGATTCTGGAACAACCTGTACCCTCTGTCAATCCCCTACCCAGACAAGCCGGATATTGATGTCAGCAAAGCTATGGTGGATAAGGTACAGTACCATAGAGTTGATCTTTTATTTATTCTGTTTACACATTAAACATTTTAAATGAAGCAAAAAGAAAAGAGGAAATAAGGCAACACAGAGCATGCAGTGATGTTCTTGTAAGAGGTTATACCAGTAAAGAAATACACTTTTGAAATCCTCTGTTGCAATTAAAATTGAGTACCAAATGTCAACTTGAATTTTAGGGTTGGAAGGAGATTCAGCTTTTCGAAGAAGCAGAGAAGTTCTTCATGTCTGTGGGCCTGTATAAGATGTTTGATAACTTCTGGAATGACTCAATGTTCGTGAAGCCTGAGGATGGACGCAAGGTGGTCTGTCATCCCACAGCCTGGGACTTGGGAAACAGAAAGGACTTTAGGTAGAATAAACCCACAGACATGCACATATTCACAAATGCAGAAACAAGAACTCATACTAATCATACCAGTGATTGCCAGTGAATACCAAAACAATTTCAGATTCACAAGCAACTTTTAAAACATATTACTTTGCAAGATGATATCTCACACAGACATTCTTGTTGATTTTTTGTGCCATGATTGGAGAACAGTTATCTTACTGTAGATCAGTACATTGGAGCCATAAATGTGAACTTGATGGAACAATGATGTTGATTAATCTCTGAGTCATTCTTTCTTGCTGATAAAGATAAGAAAGTCTTTATGCTGTCAAATATTAATCCATAGAAGTTAATATATTAATCCAAAGTTATCTAAGTACGGACTCATGTGGAGGTTTTAGTGTCTATAGAAACATAGTTTATCCAAATATGTTATAAATGTCAGAGTTTATGGCTCCTCAAGTTTCAGATTACTCAACAAAAAACACAGTGTTACTTCTCATGTCTCTTTAGATAAGCACTTAATTAATTTTATTGAACTTGGGCTTCAGTGAATGTTATATCTGACTCATCAGAAACGTGTTTGTTGCACTGGCTGATTTATTGGTACAGTATATCTGATATGGTATCATGCCATGCTTGAATCACATAATATGTAACTGCTGACATCCACACTTCTGTGATATCTTCAGGATCAAAATGTGCACCAAAGTCAACATGGATGACTTCCTGACGGCGCACCACGAGATGGGTCACAACCAGTATCAGATGGCTTACCGCAACCTGTCCTACCTCCTGAGGGACGGAGCCAACGAGGGTTTCCACGAGGCTGTCGGAGAAATCATGTCCCTCTCTGCTGCGACACCCAAACACCTGAAGCAACTGCAACTCCTGCCTGCTGACTTTGTTTATGATAAAGGTACTGCTGATGTATATAACCGTGAAAGTTATAAAACCAGAGAAATAGTGGTTCTGCAAAACATTAAAGCTGCGACAATGAACATTTTTATATTAACAATGGATCAACTGATAACACGTATGTCACCTGACTGCAGTCATAAACAACCTGCAACTTTACTGTTTTTGGTTTACTCTCGTGCAGTAGGCAGTTGTTTTTAGTGAAAAACCTCTGATAAACCCCTTCTCACCACCAAACAACAGACAGACAAAGTTAATGACTAACTGGTGAACAAAGTGTAGCATTTAGCAGATATTTCTCTCAGGAGTTGGTGGAGAGCAAAACAGAGCTAAAAGGAGAGTTAATGTTGGATTTTGCTAAAAACATGACACCAAATGAATGCTTACGTTGCTCTGTGTCCGCTGGATGTGTAAATGTGCAATCGTTTGCAAATTTGCCATATCAACTTAGATAACGTATCAGTGTTGTGTTTACAGCTTGTTTCAACTGCCGCCAAGTGGCCAAAAAAGTCAATTTAACTTTTGAGTAACCCAGCCTTGTTTTATAGCAGCATGACAGAGCTTTGTTGACATTTTTCAGTGGCTCTTGAAAAAGTTTTATGGGTCTAATCTTTTGTAGAATTCATAATAGGGCAATGCAATTATTAACCTGATATAAACACATGACATACCTAAAACTGGAGATACAAGATGAAGTGGTAAATGCATAAAAATCTACACGAATTACAGAAGGAACGGTGTCTCTGGGTTTGCATGGCATACAGGATCAATATAGCCTCAGCATCCTCTGGGCAACATCACAGCCGTATTCACCTGTTTACTTCAGCAAAACCAGATCTATTAACTATTATACATACTGTCATTTACTTACAGAGTCTGAAACAGGTATCATGAATAGATGTTATAAATAGCTTATCAAATACCTAAAGCCAAACACTTTTAACTTCACAAGAACACCATCTTTCTTCCAATATGATTTTCGGTGTCTCATAAATGTAAAAAAGTGTGTTTAAATATTGTTTCTAGACAGGGTACATAAATTAATTTCTAAAATGTTCAGACCGCACAGACAGCCTCCTAAATATCTTATTGCTTTATACTGTAAACTGTTTGTCTTCCTTTGCAGACACAGAGATAAACTTCCTGCTGAAGCAGGCACTCACCATTGTGGCCACACTGCCGTTCACCTACATGCTGGAGGAATGGAGGTGGCAGGTCTTTGCAGGGAACATCACCGAGGATAAATGGATGGAACGCTGGTGGGAGATGAAGTAAGCAGACATTTACATCTGCAGTTTATTCACTTAACTCACATAGTGTGAAAATCTGTTAATTTCTTTGTTAAAAGAATTTCTTCAATGACCTTTAAATAATGGAGACTGGATCCGAAGTATCAAAGTTTAAGTCGAATTCATTTTCTTGTACAAGAGAGAGCGTTTCACAGTGCAACACACTAACAGGGTTACAGAGAAAAAGGCTCGTCCCATAATATTCACAGTTGGTTTATATACCTACAAATGGGCGTCTCATACTTCTTCTTCTTTACAGACATGCTCCACAAATAACATCATGACATTTTCTCAGTTCTCTAATTGGTTGGCCAGCTCCCTAAATCAAGATGTCACCCTTCTGACCTGTCTCTGACCTTTATTTCCTCCTGACTTCCTCTAATGCATGTACTAGCCTCCCATTGTTAATCTTAGCTGCTATGTTTGCTGTTGCTGCAAGTCTTGCAGAGCAAAACAGGAACATTCATCATGACATGCAAAAACAAGAGCAGTTTCATGGTCTGTAACCTCGGCGGCTGCATCACTGCGCGTCTGTGGTTACAGCATAATCCTGCATCAGTGTTGACTCTCTGATGTCATGACAGGAGAGAGCTGGTAGGGGTGGTGGAGCCAGTGCCAAGAGATGAGACCTACTGCGACCCGCCTGCTCTGTTCCATGTATCTGGAGACTACTCTTTCATCAGGTAACATTCAGCTCACACAGCTGCACCTCAGAGGCTGTGGGTTAAGGAACGAGTCACCATTTTATGATATAGATCCAGGAATATTTTAGCATGGAAAGACAGGGATAGACAACAGGATACCTTTTGACACTTTCTGTATGTTCTCACTTAAATTAAAAAAAAAAAAAAATCAGCCCATGATTGTTTCGCCCTTGTATGTATTTATGTATTTTATGTATGTAAGCCAAATAGATGAACACACAGTGTAGCGAACAATGAACACCAGTTCATCCATGCACACAGTGCTTCTGTGCAGAGTTTCTGTTGGTTGCCTGGCAACCGCACTGTGACATCATGACTCTGGGAAATCACTGCTCTCCGGCTCTTGTTTGGCAAGAAAATACAAATAATCATTTTTACAACTATTTGTGTATATATTTTTGAACTTTTGAGGAGCCAGGCTATCTGTTTCCCCCTTCTTCAAGTCTTGATGCTAAGCTAAGCTAGTTTCCTCCCATCTTCTCATCTAACTCTTGGAAAAATAGTGAATGAGTGTTTCCCAAAGACTATTCCTTTAAAATAACCTTGATGGCCTTTACTGGTGGAGGTACACACTGTTCTTAAATGACAGGGCAGACTATCATTCTCACAACAGTTAATTGTGACCAAAAGCTTGGCAGCTGCTCCACTAGGGAGCTACCTGAATCTCGCTGATCACTGATTTTGTTTCTTTTGCTCAACATTACACATGTACATGCAAGCATCCAAAGCCAGTCTATGCCCAAACAATGTCTATCATAACCTCAAAAGCATGACTTTAGATCATTTTCCTTCACATCTTTCAACCAGCATGTCACATTTGTTGAAAATGATGGATCCATTCCTGCTACATCACCTGTGTGTGTTTGTGTTTGTTGCTGTTTGTGAATACAGGTACTTCACAAGAACCATCTACCAGTTTCAGTTCCAAAAAGCACTTTGTGATACGGCTGGTCATACAGGACCTTTGTCTACTTGTGACATTACTGGTTCTAAGCCAGCAGGCACCAAGTTGAGGTATGGACAACTTCCTGTTTCCTTTTGAATCAGAATCACATGTAGTCTGTCACTTTTTGGATATCCCTGTGACTATACATTTTCTGAGAAATTACATAATGTCATAACACAGCATGTATAAATGCAGTAGTACTATATCATCATCATCATCCTCATCCTTCTCATCATCATCACTGTTAACACTATCATAATCATCACCATCTGTGTTTTCTGTTAGGAAAATGTTAGAGCTGGGAAGGTCCCAGTCCTGGACCAGGGCTTTGCATACGATATCCGGTCATGCCAAGATGGATGCCAGCCCCCTGTTGGACTATTTCCAAAAACTTTATGACTGGCTGAAGGTAGAGAACCAGAAACACAACAGGACTGTTGGCTGGAAAACAACAATAGATCCATGTGAGTACAAAAGATACTCATACTGAAGATTATTTCCTCTTATAATACAACATTTTCTTGAAGGAATAGATCAACATTTTTGGGAAATTTGCATATTTGCTTTCTTGCTGAGAGCTAGATGAGATTATAAATACCCCGAGAGTGGGATCAATCTTCTCATTTTACTCTTGGCAAAAAAAGCAAATATGCTTATTTCCCAAAATGTTGAACTATTCCTTTACTTTCTATCTGTTCTGCTTTATTTTCTGTATAGCAGATTCATCAGGATTGAGAACGTTTATTCGGCCATATTGTGTTTATATAGTGTTTAGTTCCATGTCAAACACAGTTAATTGAACACTTTTTGATAAATTTGAAAAGCTGCCCCAGAGGTATACAAACTGAACTAGAAGACAAATGTTAAATGTAACTTATGGTGAAAAATTTGCTGTTTGTGTGATCAGACCATAGTAATTTATTCACCTGAGTTAACAATTTGATTTGTTTACAGATTCAAAGTATGGCATTAGAGTGAGGCTAAGTTTGAAGGCTGCCATGGGCGATAAAGCTGTGAGTATTATTAATCATCTTTAGAAGAGTTACTATAATGGTTACTATTTCATATATGACATGACAGGACTTTTGCAGCTCTGAAGTGAACTGTCATCTGTTTGATATCATGGCAAATATTAATCAACTAAAATGTTTTTCAGTATTCCTGGAACGACAACGAGCTGTACCTGTTCAAGACCAACATTGCGTACGCTTTGAGGCAGTACTACAGCCAAAAGAACGAGACCCTTCCTTTCACGTCAGTATCAATGGGACTAAAATGTGGAAATTTCTAGATTTCTTTTAGTGCAGCATTTGTTTGAGAACTTCTCTGTTTGCATCTGCAGATCAGAGAACATCTTCGCCTATAAGGAGACTCCCAGAGTCTCCTTCTACATCGTGGTTACCAACCCAAATAGTCCCTCCGCATATATCCCCAAAGAAGATGTGGAGGCTGCCATACGGTGAGGCAGGAACTTGATTCAACATTTAAATGTTTTTTGATTACATTATATGCAATATATTCCAAAACATGTTCAAAACACTTTTTTGATTTAGCCTGAATGTTTCACAGACATCCTCAGCAGCTGTAATAGCCACGCTAATTCATTTAATTTTAAGTGATTTTTAGTCTTGCTAGTTGTAGGGAAGGCAATGTTGGTTGGTTGGTTAGATCTCAACAACAACGTCCCAATGTTTTGGGACGTTTTTGGTCCCAAAAGAATAAATCTCCCTGACTTTTCCTTTAGCGCCACCATCAGGTTTCCAAGTTTTAATTTATCAAGTGAAATATCTCAGCATCTACTGGATGGATTGGCACAAACTTTTGTACAGACATTCATTGTTCCTAGACAGTGCTAGCACCACCATGATCACCATTTGACATGCATGTCTCTCCTGCAGATGTATTGTAATAACTTTGTTGATCCCTCAACTTTTCATCTAGCGTCATCATCAGGTTTATTTGTCTAATACTTTGGTTTATGACCAAATACCTGCAAAATTGGTGTCACACTCATCAGCCTCAGCTGTACTTTGTGTTTAGTGCTAATTAGCAAATGTTAGCACGCTAACACACTAAACTAAGACGGAGAACAAAGTAAATATTATACCCAGAAGGGTTAACTGAAGGGCAACTGGACTTGCTTTAGATTCTTGAAGACATTTCATATCTCATCCACAAGTTAGTTCTTAGTCTATACACCATGACCTGGATGACTGAGAATTTCACCTGTTAAACATCATCATGTTAGCATAGTCATTATTAGCATGTTAGCAGCTCAAAGCACTGCTGTGCCTACAGCCTCACAGAGCTGCTAGCATGCCTTTATATTTCTTCTAACATGATGATTCATGTTAAATTTCTTCCTGCCTAATATAATCAACTCTGTTTGACCTTTCCATAGACATTTTCAATAGATGTGTGCAATAATAAACCCATTTTGATATTAATCCCAGATTATCTCGAGGCCGAATCAATGATGCCTTCCAATTGGATGACAACACGCTGGAGTTTGAGGGTATCCCAGCAACACTGTCACCTCCTGTGGAGCAGCCGGTGCAGGTGTGGCTGGTGGTATTTGGGGTGGTCATGGGATTGGTGGTGCTACTGGGCGTCTACCTTGTCGTCTCCGGTATCAGAGAGCGCAAGAAGTAAGTTTTGGTCTCGAGACTGAGACCTGTTTCTAGACATCTACATGTACAGTACACTACCAATTACTTTCATAACTGTGAGACATGTTCTGTGTTTATTGTGCTTTTGCAGGAAGCCTGTAAGGACAGGCATGGGAAATCCCTATGAAGAAGAAATGGATGGAGTGTCTAACAAAGCCTATGACGGCAGTGATGATCATACTGATGATCATACTGGACTCTGAATCCACTGTTATTGCCGAAGAACAGAGTGAAGGTGTCCGCAATGAAAGAATAGAAAGCGAAGTGCTTCATGGCCTCTTATCAAATATGTACATAACTGCTAAATGTATACGTATATGTGTGAAAGTTTGTTGAGGATTTTGACCCCCACAGACAGTTATTGTAATGTGAATTTTCTTAATACATATAAAAATATATATTTAATTGTACTTAATTGTAGTATACGAAGAATCCTTCCATATGGATTCATGATGAATGTGCCTAAACTGTGATATTTTTATGTTAAAATATTATACTTTGTGCAGTAACAACAAAGACTATACAAAGTACAACTTTACATTTAACTACACTTAACTTCATGGTACTTTGCTATTATGAGACACCATTAAGTTGTAATTAAGTGTATTTACATCTACTTTTTTGTTATAATGGTACACAATTTTACTTAATGTCTTTTAGACAACTATTCGTATACATTAAATACACCCCAAATACTAAAAATGAAAATGTCATCCCTGTCAAGTCTATTACAAGTTGTACTATGTACACAGTATATCATTAATAAATCAAGTACAAAATCAGTATCTCAAAAGTAACACAGTTTATGTACAGAAATCATACCACACTTTTGAGTTCAATCACAATGCATTTTTTTCTACATTCATTGACTGTTTTAACAAACATGAAAATGTGATTTAATTGGATTCAAGCTTTATTTCCAATATAGGTCCTTTCAGAAGGTGCAGTGTTTTTTTTTCCAATGTTGCTATCAGATTGTGTTTTGTAATTTATAGAACATTACATTTGCACATTCAGAATTCAGAATTTGATGCAGCTCAAATTCAGGATAGTTGATAAAAAAAAAAACAACAAGAACGGTGTTTGTCAATATTACTTTTTAATATTTAATATTCTGTAAAAGGCTTTGATGGTCAAACTTTTTAAAAAAATACTATTTGATACTTTTATGTGTTTTCAAATATAAAAATTAAGTGTTGTAATGCAGACCTGGAGGTGTATCGGAAAATGAAATCATGTGAAATGAAAAATTCATGTGAAATTACTGCACAATCACCGCACATTGCCAGCACTAAGTTTATTAAAAATGCATTATTGACAAAGGTCTATGACTGAAATGTTGCATTTAAAAACACATTCACCTACTGTAAAATACTGAGCAAAACACACAGTTTATAAATGCTGCTAATTTTACTACTAATTTAAATATGTGTATACATTTTGGGTGTCAAAAAATACTTTTCTCTCAAAATCACACAGTACTTGTAGAAAGACATTGATACATGTTGTTATTTTATTATCAAAGGCATAAAGTTAAGACTGAAATGTGTTTTAAAAAATAACTGAACTACAGTTTAAGCATCATCTTTGTGTTATATATAAAACATCACATAGCCAGTTCATTAAATGTTTCTGCTCATGTTTATAGTTTATATAATTAAAAATGTAATTTTGATCACAATATCTCATTATAATGCATGTTTTAGAAAGTATTAAATAAATACAATTATTACATCACCTTGTTTTTTGTTTTTTTGTTTTTTTAGAAATACATTATTTCAATAATAATGGAAGTTACATCCCTTAAAGATATTAAATAATTTGTAGGTATTCATGCTACCAGAAAGCACCCATGCTTATAAGACCACTTTAAGTGACAATGCTATTATATCACATATCTTAACCACATGCACACAAAGACATTAAACATCCTTGATATAGTTATATGATACATATCTACGCACTTCTGCAATAGCAGAATTTGACACAGTGATACAGAATCTGTGTCACTGGACACTCAAACAAGAGTTCCTCTTTATGTTTTTTATGTTTTTAGTTTCATATCTTGAACCTTCATGTCTCAATTTTAAAGGTTTAACTGCTTTGACTGAGAAGTGGGAATACACCTGAAGATGGTGACTCTCCATCACGTCCGAATGATGAAGAGGAATGATTGATCTTCATGATGTCCATCCATAGTCGCCATTTCCACTGAGTCTGTGCTGGCTGTCTGGATGAACCAGCCGTGGTGCAGCGCTGACTCAAACCTCCGATGTTGCGACGCGTCACCTTTCATGTAGAAGACAAATGAGAGGGTGCACTCGTCGCTCAGGGAGATCCGCTTCAGCCTCTGCTTATCACATGTCTACAACAACAAATGTGTGGATATCCATGAGAGAGAGCACAGCTGGCTGGTTAAACACTCTGGCAGAAAGATGATTATATTGCTTGGAAAGATCAGGATCCTAATAATAAACATGTTACACTGATGATAAAATTAAAAAATATTTTCACACTATTAGCTTTAATTCTGTGTAGCATACACCCCAGTGAATGTTATATGGGCCACCATCATAAGCATATGCTACACAACCATTATAACGTATCATATGAGGACATATTTTTTTATTATTACATTTGTTACATTTGTACAATTGTTTTTTACTTAATGGTGGGACTTAAGTATGGAACTTTGGTCACATGATAACTAAACCATCTCCATGAAAACTGAGAAACCCACAGACCCAATATATGTAATTAAAGTAATGCAAAATGTTTACTGTAGTCAATCAATCCTGTTGATATTTCAATGAAGTTTTCATGTTATACCTCTACTGTATAGCCTGCTTTAACTGGAAATACCATGAGCATACCGTGCCGCCAAATCCTGTTTACTTGTGACTTAGAAATGTGAGACAGACTGTGTGGTTGATGCTCATTAAATCATAATTAATACCTCCACTTGTAGGAGAACCGTTGATCCATTTTTGCTGCACTTGAGGAAGCAGTCAGACTCCGTTAAGTTCAGGACCACTGGTATTCCTTTGCTAGATACGATATTCGACTTGTAGGAGTAGATGGTGATCCTCTCTGAACACAAAAGAAATTTTTAAAAAAACATGTAAACAAGAAATATTTCAAATCAATTTCCCTGATAGAGCAAATTTTTATTGAGAACCTTTAATTGTAAAATTTAGAAGGATAGTAAACAATGAAATAAACATGACAATGAATGGATGAAGAGAGTATTGGAACTTAAACACTGCTCTGTGATTACTGTAATTTAAATTATTCAAGTGTTTAGCTAGTGCCATGTTGCCGCGTGTGACTGACAGACCTGGGTTCGGAGAAACATAGAGGGTCTTCTGCGAACAGATGCCTCTGAGGTATTGTTGGGAAGCCACACATTCGACTAAAACATTTTTTTTCTTTTCTTGTCTGAAACTGCCCCCTCCTCTTGGAACTTAAAGTGAAACAGAACAACCAAACAGAGATTAGAATTTATAGCAACTGAGTAAGAAAAAAGGAACAAGGATTGCTACTGTGTACAAAAAATTTTCCACTCCATACTTGGCACATGTACTGGTTACAGTGATTAATACCTCACACACCATTTTATCTGTTTATGAATAGGTGGGATGGTCCTCTTTTACCAACAGAAGGAAGTTGCACTGTACATTAGTGATCCTTGACAAAGTCTGATGTGTTGTGTTTTTATGAATACATTAGACTGTAGAGACCAAAGTCTAACTAACTACATAACTAACTAACTAACTACTATTATCGGCTGTGTTGAGAAAAGACTAGAAAATAGAAGAGAAGAGACGTAAAGAAGAAAAAGGAAGACAAGAAAGGAAAAGAGGACACAAGAAAAGAGAAGACCAATGAAATCCAATTTACTCACCAAGTGTCACCATGCTGGATTCTGCCACCATCACAACGTCTTTAAAGGTACATCCCACCCCATGACATCCATGACAGGTGCCACCATCTTCGCATCCCCTCCCTTTCACCACAGCGATGCTGGTTTGCGTCATGGAAATGATGAGCAGATCCGTTTCCTGCCCGTTCTCCTCATCCTCAGGTTGGCAAACATTCCCCTCTATTCCTCCGTCCTCCCTTTCTTCTCCCTCCTTGCTCCACTCACTCTCCTCCTGGTCTCCCTCTCTCTTCATTTCCATGCTGAAACTAAGTAGCATGGCCTCCTTGGATACTGGATATAAAATGTCGTCAGTCGGGCTGGGCTGCTCAATGGGCTGCTTCATCTTGATCGACTTGTGTACCGTCTACAGACAGGAAGGTTGAGGATGAGACAGGTGATAGACTTTGTGTCTCTTCCAGTTTGTACCTGACACTTCCTGTGTGGAAATTCCCCCAAAACACCTAAATACAAAGCTACCTTCAAAGTTATGTATGTTCTTTTTTTAGTGAACACATTAATGTAGACAAAGTCATGTCATGTTGAGCTATTTCCAGTGCAATTACAGTGTAATATGATAAAACTACAGCGTAACTGGGAGCTTTTTGGTTAACACATTACTTTTAGTCTCCATATTTAGCATTTATGAAAAGTATATACTCATTTAAAAATTAGATTATAACACAATAATGTAGTTGTAAGCAGATATTTGTCAACAACTATAACGACTCCCGTGGGCACCTATAAGTAGGTGCTAGTACAGAAACAGATAATGAATGGCAAAATAGTAAAGCACAGTTGTGATAATATAAAACATGTCTTTATAGGAGGAGTAATAATAATTGTTGAAAAATACTGTACATTAATAAAGACTAAAAATGTTCTTGTATTTGCTTACAACTACAAGTTGGCTGCTGTTTATCATCCTCGAGTGTAACAGACCTGTCGGTGTTGGCTCTGTGTTTCTGGATTTGAGATGCCTCTCTGAATTGTGGTCTTGTTGGCTGACTTCGACTTTTAGCATGTTAACAAATGTCTTAAATTCCTATTTATTATTTTAAAATATGAAACCTGTCATATAGCAACCCAGAGGGGACAGAGCATCTCCAACGCAAACAAACAAACAAAAAAATATGATGATCACATTCCCTTTTTTCCCCTTATTTAGCTCTTCAATGTTAAGTTTTTTCCACTTCCTCTTTATACAATACAGCATCACTACAACACTGTGTTAACTTTACCCAGTAGTAATCAGATATTTTGACCCAGTGTTATACATAACAAGCTTTAGCCAAAAACTGTCACAAATTAATTTTTTCTTGTACAAAATTATGTGCACAAGTTATTAACAATGACATCTACATTTAAAAACAGTAAATTATTATAACAAGCTTTCGTTTGGGTAAAAACCCAACAGTAAGATAAAAAAAAAAATGACACTAAAACTGGGTCAAAACAACCCATTGAAATAGAAACTCACCAGCATTGGACTTCCCCCAGCTAACGTCTGTGCCAATTCCTCAGGTGTGAGATTCTGCAGGTCCATGCCGTTTATCTGCATCAGTTTGTCTCCTCTGAAATTTAGATACCGCAGTAAGGGTTAAATTAATGAATGAATAACGAATGAATGAACCAGTCATTCAGTTGACACCACATTCCAATAATGCATACACTTCAAGGGTAGGTTCATAATTTTTCAAGTGTGTCTTAAAACAACAGTCAGGTGTCCATATGAACACTGAAAGAGGTTTTGCTTGCTGCAATCATTCCTCCTGTCATACTGGCTATTGAAAGATCCCCTTCAAATCTGCTTTCAGTGTTAGTGATGGGGGCCAAAATCCACAGTTTGTAATTTTGTGCAAAAATACATTTAAAAGTTTATCTGAGGCTTCAGCAGTCTGAGTTAGTCATATCAAGCGAATATCTGCCACATTTACAGTCTTTTTAGCATCAAATTCCCTCTGTGTTTCCCTGTTTAGTTGCGGTGGAAGTATAGTAACAAAATGAGTGACTTTGGCACTAAAAAGACTGTAACGTTGAAAGATATCTACTTGATTTGACTGATTTGGACAGCTGAAACTTCATATTAGCTTCAGAAAAAACTTTTAAATACATTTTTGCACAGAGGACTGTGTATTTTGGCCTCTATCACTTACATTGTAAGTGCATTATGAAAGGATCTTCTAATGGTCAGTATGAACAGGAGGGATGATTACAGCAAGAAAAACCTACAGTTCTAGTCAAATGTTTGGACACACTTTCTCATTCACTTGACTGAGAAAGTGTGTCCAAACCTTTGACTGATGCTGTATTTCAATGTTCATTTGGGCACCACCTGACTATTGTTTTAAGAAAGTCTTAACAAATTGTGAACACGCCCTTTAATGAAGGGTTTTTAGTTATAGTTTTATGTTATCAAAACATTTAAAAATCAGTCATAAATAAGTAATAAGCCATCAGTAAGGGAAACTCCAGGTCGCCAAGTTGGCTGCTGTATATCACCCTCGAGTGTAACAGACCTGTCTGTGTCTGCTCTATGTTTCTGCATTTGAGACGCCTCTGAATTATGGTTTTGTTGACCTACTTATATCAACAAAATGGAGGCATGTGGTATGCCTCAATGTCCTATTTACCATTTTAAAATATGAAACCTGTCTCACGGCAACACAAAGGGGACACAGCATCTGAAATGCAAGAACAAACAAAAAAAACCCAGAACGCAGGCACAGCAGATTTCTTATCTATCTTATCTGTTTACTCATTTCTTAAGAAAGCACTTCAAGGTTTAGTTTTACCACTTCCTCTGGAGGACAGCTGGAGAGAGTTTTTAACCTTTACAACTGCAGACCTGATGGCTTGTTAGAAAGTGAGTAAATCATAAATAAAGGGTCTATATGTCTATAATCAATAGCCAAAAGATCGGCAGTTATGAATGTTAATATATTTTTTCTAAAGAATTTAGTTTGGCAAGTGATCTATAAAACATTAATCAATTATTAATGATAGGGCTGCATTATTTTCATTACTGATTAATTGTTTAGTCTAAGAAGTCTCAAATATTAGTGGGAAAATGCTCAGTTTCCCAGCATCCAAGGTCATGTCTTCAAATGTTTCATCAGACCAGCATTAATTAATATGAATGAAACTATTACTCACTATTTACAAACCCTCTTGTGTGTTATGTTTTATTAGAGAGCAGCAGTAAGCAGTACGAGCAGTACATTGTAAATCTCAGCGTCCACTTCTGCTTTCTGCTGCTACTTTCTCAGCTGTTAAATCACATTTTCACTCACCTTGTTTGATCACTTGATTTATTGTCTGAATATTGCGGCTGTATTTTAATATCTAGTTTGTTTTTTGAAATTGTGTGTCTATTTGATTGTTTTCAAATCTTATTTTTAGAGATTTTTTAAACATGTTCTTTCTATGTCTTATGCCAAAATCATAATAAATCATTTATTGTTCTCTTTGTATGCTGTTTTATATTTTTTATTATTATTATTTAAATAGTCGTAGTATGACACAATAAACTGGTTCAACTGCTTCAACAAGCACTGAATAATTATTTAGTTTTTTTGTTACATGTGAGAAAAGTAACTTAATTTGTTTCTGCCCAACAGTGTTCCAGTGTCTTTGGTTTATACCTTACAAACGGTTTTCCTCCACTTGCTTTTTTGTACTTGACAACATTTTCCACTTCATACTGGTGCCTTCCTTCTTCCATCTGGTGGACGATCAGTACGCTTCCTTTTACCACAGAATCCTATCATATGGAAATAAATATATAAACTTTCTCTTAATAAGAAACATCAACTAATATAAACATTCATATGTCATAAATTCATACATTTTTTCACATACAGCAGTGTTAAAAGTTAAAAACAGTGCGACTTCATCACCCACCTCCTGATCCATGGTGCCGACAGTGTCCGCTGCTGATAAAGAGTGAAGTCAACACCAATCACTGGCAGTCTTTTAAAGCCTCCAGTGTGTTTATGCTTCTGCTTTGCATGAAAAGAAGGGGAAGTAAGAATGAGGGGGCCAAACAGTTATGCATGCGGAACTGATGTCAGAAGAGGAAGTGAATGAAGATTAGTAAATCTTGAATAGAAGGGGACATGATGTATGATTAATATAACAGAACTTGTGACAAATATGGAAGTAAAGTAAAAGTAAGGTTTATTTAGTATCACGCTTTTTACAGAGCAAGGTCACAAACTGCTTCACAAGAGTAAAACCATTAAAAATAAGACCATAAACAGAAATGAAAAACAGTAAAAAAAGAAACAGAGAATAAAACATAAGCAACAACAAACCATACAAACACTCAAAATTACAAACACTAGACAGCACAAGGCGTGACAAAGGTCAGTTTCAATTTCTTCAGTTGCTTTTGTATGTCTAGAGGAAGAGCGTTCCACAGTGTCAGAGACACCACTTCAAAGGCACGATCACCTTTTGTTTTCAGTCGAGAGTGAGGGGCAACCAGTAAGCACTGGCCTGAAAGCACTGGTGTGAAAGCAAGAAGTCAATGTAAAGACGATAAGATGGGTGTGATGTGAGTCGTCCTGTTGGACCTGGTCAACAGCCTCGCAGCAGCATTCTGGACCATTTGTAGACCAGGGACGACTTGATGAGGCAGGTGAAAAGGCAGCAGTCTAGCCAGGATGATATAAAAGCATGAATGATGATCTCTAGCTCAGGTTGTGATACAACAGACCTGAGTTTGGCAACCTTTCTTAAATGGAAGCAACATGTACGGGTTAATGATTTGATAGGTTAATCAAAGCACATAACCTCATCAAATACAACACAGAGATTGCTAAGATTAGACTGTACAGCTGAAGAAAGGGACCCAATACACTGAGCAACCTTGGAAGCTATGCTGTCTGAAGCAATGATCACGTCGTCGGTAACAGGTGATAAAGGCTTTAAAATGAAATATCGGTATTGGCCCGAAATTCTGCGGAGGAAGCACTGGGACCATCAGGGTGGAGCAGTTTGCGGAGGAGCTGCTGTGTTCGGCTATACAGATAGGAAACACCGCAGCTGACAGGATGTACCATTCTGTTTGAAAAAATTTCTTCTTCTTCTTGCTTTATAACGGCGGTTGGCAACCAGCGTATTAGGTGCAATACCACCACCCTCTACTTTGGTGTGTGGACCAGAGATGAAATCCGACCTATTAATCCTGTCTGTCTAATCTCAAAGAAAACTCTACCATTCAATCCCCTTCGACCTTCAACCCCCCATTAAAATTTCATTAAAATTTTAATGCTGAGCTCCTGAACTCCAGTCTTCCTAAGTTCTTCCTTTATATATTGTCTTTTTTGATCATACTTGGTAAAATCTATGATTGCATGTGTAATAGTCTCCTCAGCCAGGTGGAAAAAAACATATGGGCATCGGCAATCTCCCAAAATGAGTTGGAAAATATTGGCATATCAGATATTGGCAAAAATTCCAACATTGTGCAACCCTAATAAGAACCTCAGTCTTATCTGAGTTCAGCTGTAAAACGTTGTTAGCCATCCAGTCCTTAATGGCAGTCAGACCATTATGCAAACAGACAGTTTGTCAGTCTTATCAGGCTTAAAAGAGACATAGAGCTCCATATCATCAGCGTAATAGTGATATGACCTTACATGTACCTTTAAATTTGCTAATAATATGACCTGAGGGAAGCATATACAAAGCAAATAATATAAGGCCCAATACAGAACCACAGGAAAGAGCAGTAGTTTCAGACATGTAGGGACCAAGCGACAAAGAAAAAACTCCTATCCGAGAGATAGGAGAACCAGTCCAGGGCACTGCCAGAGACATCCACCCACTGCCTAAGCCTTTCAGACAGGATGCTGTGATCACATGGATATATTATAACAGCTGGATACCGAACTAAAAATGGCGCCCATTCAGTCCTAAAGGAATTGCTCGCCTGGCTAATACGCCAAAAATAGTTTCTAGGTTCCAAGTTTGCTTCTGCATTATGTGGCCCACTGAATATGCGCAGTAGTGTTTCCACTGCTGGCCCCACCCGCGAGTTCCCGCTCGGCCCATAGACTTTACATTGTGATGATGGATTTTTAAATCACTTTTCTCGGCTCGAGGAAAGTTTTACAAACATAAAACCTCCATGGATCAAAAGTTCATAATAGAAATAGTCATAATTTACGTTGCTGGCAGTTCAAGTTGTCCTGTCAACAGTTTTCCAGAAGTCTCTTTTGTGTATGGGGAAAATGCTCCCCCCTGTTAGCTCCGTTAGCTATGTTGTGGTGTCCACACGGCAGCTGGCAGCAGCTCACACTGCCAGAATCTGGCCCAGCAAGTCCAAGAGTAATGCTGAACTGGAGATCAGTTAAAAAGACTTAAAAGTCATTGAAAACCAGCGTTCATCGCTGATATTCAGGGAGGAAACTTTTGAAATATCAAGAATTATTAATGGAGTTCGGCATGTTTGTCAAAGTGACAGCACTGTGGAGGAAGGACAAGAGAGTTGAATTTTATGAACATTAAAACTATTTTATTTGACTATTCAGGTAGATTTTCTGTATCTTGCTAAACAATCATCGACTGTAAAGCAGCAGAGGTCTGACTAATGAGAGAAACTGAACAAGTTATGTTACTCTCAACAAAGTCATTTTCTCATATGAACTCGAACAATGTCTGGAGAATCAGGTCTAAAAATTGTCCGGAGTTGCACTTTCACACATGTAGCACACAGCAGGAGATTGCCTGTGTCAGACGCGCTCTCACCTACTGGAAATACTCTGTTTGATTTAGGCGAGAAATGGCGCCTGGGTAGAGCATGCAGGAGGCAGGACATGATGCAAAAAGTACACTGTGGTTGTAATTCCGAATTTTAAACCTTTTCACCAGAAATAAAACGGCTTTTATTTTATGAGAAATCACAAGAAGTCCTCTCTCCCATTAGCGCTAGCTTCACAGCGGCCTGCTGTATTTATCCAGCGCCAGTCGCATGATAGAAACGTCATCAACACACCTGCTCGCTCGCTGTGAATTCTTTAGAAAATGACCTGCTGTATCAACACATGGGCTCAATCGGACATTACTTTGTGAGAAGGATCTATCAGACTTGCAGACCTACGTGACACACCCACTTTACACCTGCTACATGACACACCCCCCTGACCCCTAACCTTAACCTTAACCATCTCGCTGCTCATGCCTAAACCTAACCAAGTGGGTACATCATGTAGTAAAGTGGGTGTGTCGTGTAGTTACAGCAAGTCCACAGTTAGACCCACTTGGACTTTGTGCTAGGGAGTTGGCAGAGTAAAGTCCATTTAATGTCCGGTCCAATTGATTCGGACATTTACGTTCTCACATACAGCTCCTCCGGGTAATGTCCAGATAACTTCAGGGTTGCAGTGCATGTGTGAAAGGGGCTTGACACTGTCACACACACCATCCTCCTCTTTCCACACCTTTAATAACAATTCAAACAGAAAAAAATCTGTTTCTTTTTCTTTCACATGCTGTTCTCTTCCTTAATTTTTAGTACTACCATTAACGGCTGTGTCACTTTTACAATGTGTCATTGTTTTTACAATGAGTCATTGTAAAAATAAGCACGAAAATACAAAATCCTGACTAGAGAGAAGGGGAAATGACAACTCTCTGTGGCATACTACACGGCTGTATACATGGGAACTACTGGATGAATTTGACTTCCTCTGTAACAGTAAATCACTCTGTTGTGTGGTTCAATAATAATTATCCAACTAGAAACAAAAGAGACAGATTAAACTTCATTACAATGGTCAGTTTGTTATTTTGGCTTTACCTCATGTCAGGGTGAAACTATGAATAGTATTTAATTAAAAAGGAAACACACTGAAGGATGTGTGTCCACTGTGTCTTTTGTACCATTAATAGATAAAATTGACCTGCTTTTTATGAATGCATCTGCTGAGTGTCTAAAAATGTTGGATACTGTATTTCAAGACTGTCCTCCCAAGGAAAACGACACAATAGATCGTAATGTCAGTTGCTCAAAAATTACATATAGTTACGTTTGAGTGACAGATGCCATCTAGCAGCAACAGTAGTTATGACCCAGAACAGCGGCACAGTTGAGATGACGTCTATATAAATTGATTAATTTCCCCATGTGGAGGTGATGGGTTGGGTGGAATGTATAACTCAACCTTGGACTTTGACACAGGAGGCCGTGGTTCGTTCCCCATTTCCAACCTTAAGTATCAGTTTTTAAAAAAAATTGAACTACAACTGTCCACTAACCATAACCCTGTGGTTATTATTGTATCCATAACAACAAGGCCACCTCCTTGGCTTCTAACTTTTTTGCTTGTATGATAGCTTTAGATTGTGTTATGCATCTTAACTGAATATCATTAATATTATTTTCTAACCTGAAACAGCCTGAATATTGTTTGAATTGTATTTATTGTTGGTGTTTTCAGGTGTTTCTGAAAAGAGATTTTTCTGGTTAAACAAAGGAAAAGACAAGAAAGAGGAGTAGTCTGTGTGCACATTGCTGCAAAATTATCTGTTGCTGTTTTGATACTGGGATGAGTTGTGTTACTAAATTTATACGAGTCAACACACACACACACACACACACACACACACACACACACACACACACACACACACACGGAAGCTATTTCCAGCTTTCCCCCGTTTGAGCCAGCTAGATGCTGAGGTGGATTGAATTACATGTGAGGCACACGCCACTGTCGCAAACTTTCAGGTCTGCCACCTTACACTACAGTACACAGTGCTGAGATACAGACCACGTTTCAAATATTCACTATCCCTTCATTCAGAAGCTGCCAGAAGTTGACAGTTCAAACAGAACCAGGTACAGTGAGACTGTGTGTGTCTGATTGCTGAGGAAGGTTTTTTTTTATCACTGTAGCAGCTGAAGGTGTTGAGTAATTTTGACCTTTGCATTGCATTTTACTTCCTTAACTAATGGTGTGAGTGTGATTAAGTTACTGTAACACATTAAATAACACACTATTCAACCTATCAGAGGAGGCATGGACAGATTTTGTTGTTTGAAATTAAAATCCATAGTTTAGAGGGTTTTTTTTAACTGTTTCACATGAGGAAGAAATCCCTACAGAGTTCAATAGGCTCTTAAGCTTTGGCCAGATATACACAGTATAAACACATGACAGAAAATGTTATGAAACTGAAACAGAATGTCTGATGTTCGTGATGATATGTCCTTGCTCAACATGAATAAAAATAGAACAACTTCAAGAAGAAAAATCTTCAAAAGTTTAAGCCTTTTATTGATTATTCTGCTGTTCCCTTTGGAGGGTTGTAGGTTTTTTTGACCTTTTACTGATCAAAGTGAACTTTCCATTGAGTAAGAGTGACCTGTTATAATTTAAGGAACTAACTGGTTACAAAAACAGGCTTTGAAAGTACTACTTATGTTTCCATGCTTGTTTCTAACTGCGTGAGGTTTTACACTGTCCTCTTTGTGTGTGTGTGTGTGTGTGTGTGTGTGTGTATGTTTCAGATGGTGATACTTGATGTGTTAATAATAGGGGGTGGGCCTCACGCCTTGACCCTGGCTAGCTTGCTATCCAACCCTGACCCAAACTCAGATCCTGGGCAGGACTCATCCCCTTCTCCCTCCTGCTTGGACCCTCTGAGACTTCAGCCAAACCCAAAAACATCCAACAACAAACGATACAGTGGCAAGAAGAAGAGGAGGGTAACAGCTGGTAGAGTATGCTTGACTTTACTTACTAAATCATAATTATGGTATAAAATGTTAGTAACTATAATTAGTTGATTAAATGAAATTAGTTGGTTTATTGACAGAAAATGAATTAGCAACTTTTTTAAAGGGGACATATCATGTACATTTCCGGGTAAATATTTATATGCTGGGGCTCTACTTCATATCATCTTTGCATGATTTACAGTTCAAAAAACTCCATATTTATCTTATACTGGCCCTTTATGCAGCTCCTCAGTTCATCCTCTGTCTGAAACAGGCCATTTTAGCTCTTGTCCCTTTAAGGACCGCTTCCGATTAATCTACTTTCTTTTGATTGACGACTTCTCAGAAGCTGCCCCTCAGCAGAGTTCAGCAGCCCCAGAGGCTACGTAAACAAACAGTAGTAGGAGGATTTCACTTCTTTTTTTTCGTTCTTTACTCAAATTGAAACCATCCCAAATACAGTTGTATATGTTTGAGACTGAATCTGATGCAAAATATGTGAGTGGATGACACAAACAACTCATGCCACAACATCAACGACAAATGGCCGCATGCGGGAATGCACAAACAATCTGAGGTCATCACAAAGAGGAAGTTGAGGTAACACTGCAAACAGGGCATTCATAGCAGGCTGAAACCCTGGCTTTTGATTTTCAGGGAACATTTTACATATATGAGTATGTTTAACATAGACATTCGACATTATAAGAGTATAAAAATAACAGAAAATCACAAAAATTATGTTATGTGCCCTTTAAACAAAAATGCCAAACATTCTTTAGATCCAACTTCCACATTGTGTGGATTTGCTGCTCTTCTCTATCTTATACATTAGTAAACTGAATATTTGGGGATTTAAAACTGTTGGTTGGACAAAAGAATCAATCTGAGGACACCATCTGTGGCTCAGAGAAATTTTTTCATTATTTTATCGACCAAACTATGAGTTGATTAAAATCAACATAAAATAGAATAAAAATAATTGTCAGATTAATCAATAATGAAAATAATTGTTAGTTGCTGCCCTAATTACAAATTAGTATCTCATAAATTTGACTTAGTAAGTCCAAATTAATTATGTAAATATAAATTATGATTTAGACCCAAGAAACATGACTGAATACGTCTTTCTAATTGTTTGATTTATTAAGTCATAATTTTGACATATTATATCATATCTTATAGTTTTTTTCATAATTCTGACTTAATATTGATCCAGAATGAAATAATCTTGGTTTATAAAGTCAGGGTGTTAACTTCTCATAATTCTGACATACCATTAGAATATCTTTCTTTCAAACTAGCTTTCCTTTCAGTGTTAACAACATTTCAGTTGTTGATTTTTCTGCCTGTGCTTTCATATGCTTACAAACCCTAAATAAAATAATGCTCCTCTGTCATTGTGATGTTTTTTTATGTGCATTTGACTTACCCTAATCGAACAAGATGCTTACAGTTCTGGTATGTGTGGTTTGTGATTAGTCTCTGCAGGGCTGACGCTGGAGGAACAACTAGCAAAGTCAACGATATCAGAGAGAATCCTTTGCCCACCGCTTAGTCTCCGTGTGGTGGATTCTTACGGAGAGTGGACGACTTTGTGGGAGAGCCAGTTCACAGCTCTAAACATCCCTCATCTGCGCTCACACACACTGGTGCACACAGACCCTCTCAACAAGGTATGAACACAAACAACTTCCCCCTGAAGTGAAAACAAGAAAGGTGCTTTTCAGTATGAATGCAATAAAGCATGTGTATGTGTTCTTCAACAGAAAGCACTGCAGGAGTTTGTTTTAAAGCATGATCGATCTGCGGAGCTTCACAGTCTTCCAGACCAGGTTTACATTCTGGACGAAGACGCTTACTTCAATGACATGCGGCTCGGCAAGAAAGAGAAGAAACGTCTAAACATTAACTCAACACTCAAGAAGAGTTTGTCCTTCAGTCTCCCAGGAACCAAACTAAGTGTGGATTTCTTTAAAGATCAGGTCGGACAATATATATGTGTGTCTTCTGCATGATAGGTTGAATATTACACTGCATTTAGAGGAAGTTAATTACATTTTTGAAGCATTGTGTTTTGCTTGAATTGTTTGTAACCATACATATTTGTATTAACTATTGCTGTGACTAACTTCACATTCATGTCTTCATCCTGAATAAAAGAAGCATGCAACATTGTATCCCAATAACTTTTGTCATAGTTTTAATTCTGTTTTATACTTTTGTTGTCTTATTTCCTGAAGCACATTTTGAAGTTGAATATTTTAAAGGGGACGTATCATTCACATTTCCAGGTCCATGTTTATATTCTTGGGCTTTACGGGTATATCTTGGCATGATTTTACTGGTAAAAAAAACTAATTTGTCTTATATTGGCCATTTATGCAGCCCCTCAGTTCAGCCTCTGTCTGAAACAGGCCGTTTTAGCTCCTGCCTCTTTAAGGACCCCCTCTCAGTGAGCAAACTCTGTTCTGATTGGCCAGCTTCTGGAAACTGCACCTCGGCAGACTTCTGGTGGCCCAGAGGCTACGTAAACAAACAGTAGTAGTAGGATTTCACTTATTTTTCTTGTTCTTTACTTGAAATGTAAACTTCTCAAATACTTCCATATATGTTAGAGCCAATCAAATATGTGAGTGGACAATGTGAGCAACCTGTGGAATAGTCTTAGCAACAAAGACTACGTAGCTGACGGCCATTTGTGGGCATGTACGAACAATCTGACATCATCATGAGGAGGAAGCAGAGGAAACTTTGCAAAGGGAGCATTCAGAGAAGGCTGAAACTGGGGCTTTTGACTTTCAAGGAACATTTTTACATACGTTCACCTCAGATTTTGGAACTTTGAGCATGTTTAACATAGACATCCGACATCATAACAGTATGAAAATAACAAAAAAGCATGACATGTCCCCTTAAAGATACAGAAAGAACAGTTTTTCCAGAATTTAAATCAAATCTTTGACCTAAAACTTTACACTTTCTAGATTGAACCATATAATTCAAAGCTTGCTCAAACAAAACAAATGTATTAGTTCATTCAATCATAAAGGAAACTTTGATTAATTTGATACTCAGTTAAATTCTTGAACCTAGCATTACTTACCTACACAGTCACACTGTGAGGGATACAAACACGCACAAAGACTGAAGACTCATGAAAATCTGCATGATGCTTGGATACTAAAGGTTGGTGTGCATTGTTATCATTTTTTATACTACCGCTGGAGTTGCCAATGTCTGACATTTTCAAATCATACACATAATGGCTTTAAGTAGCATGAAAAGCGTAATCCGAGAACTGCTATTTACTGAGTTGTTTGAGTTGATGAATCTGAACATGCAGGTGGAGAGATACAGCTTGAACAAAGTGCTTGCTAAGGGAACAGTGGCGCACATCACCCCTGTGACTGAGGATGAGGACGGGAGTGAAGAGGAGAGTGACTGTATGAGAGAGGGCGAAACAAAGAATGTGGCCATGAGAGTGACTGATAGAAAAGGAGATGGGGCGAGAAAGAGGGTAAAATATTTTGAAGTACAACTTCAAGAAGGGGTCATCCTAAAAGCCCACCGGGTCGTTATGGCAACAGGTCCAACTCGTGCCCAGATGGCAAACATCCCCTCATGGGTAACAAGTATTGGAGAGAGCTACCCAGAGGAGCGCTTGCAGCACACCGTGCACCTCATGCACCATCTACCAATTGCTCAGCAAAAACTTAAAGAAGCTGATTGTCAGAGACAGAAAGAGACTTTTCCCACACAAGGTAAGTCTGACTCCTTCTGAGGATTATGTTACATCACAATAATACAGAAAAGTCCAAGAGTTGTGAGGATAATTAGTATTGCTATGCAAAAACACAACATGTAGTTATACTTAAAATTTTGCTCCCAATTGCTGGTGTTTTTATCTTGCACATACTGTATGCCAGAATATTCAATGCTTTGCTTTTACCTGATCTTTCACTGCTTCTCCAGAAATCAGTGGACATATCATCACTGCAACACTTTCCTTTACAAGTACTGTATGCGTATGTGTGTAGTGTGTGAGGCAGGGCAGAGAGTAATGGTAGTTGGTGGAGGTCTGACCAGCGCTCATGTCGTCTCAATTGCCCTGCAGCAAGGTGCCAGCCATGTGACATGGGTCATGAGGAAGCACCTCCAGGTGACAGTGTGGAACTGCAACTATAAAGAAATACAGTAGATATACCTGTCTGCCTCCACCACACATATCAGTCGTCATTGTTTCTTCTACAGTTGAAGCAGTTTGATGTGGGTGATGTGGAGAGCCTGGTGGGTCGTTATTCGCACGTGGAACATGGCATCAAGATGGATGGCCAAGCCTACCTAAGACAGTTCTATAATGAAAGGAGTCTTCATAAACGGCTGGCAATGATTCGCCAGGCAAGGAAAGGAGGAGCTGTCACCCCAGAGGCCTACATCCACCTACAGCCATTCATACTGAAAGGGCAGGTGGATGTTAAGACATACTGTCAGGTAAAGGTCCACAAGGTGTAAAGTTGAGGGTGATGTGAGCTAAATGGAATTTAGATGGGATAGTATGAGGTGAAGTGAGATGAGATTAGGTGAGATAATGTGAGGTCACATGAGGAAACATAATGTAATATACTGTGCGTGAACTAGTTTACCTGAATCTCATCCAACTGACCAGGTTAGTGAAGCCAGCTGGTGCTACAGGAGCCAGGCCTGGAGCCTCTCCCTCAGCACCGGGCACCACTGGACTGGAGATATGATCTGGCTTGCCACTGGGTGCAAACTTGATGTCAAACAGGACCCGTTGCTTTCTGAGGTGATGAAGGAATTCCCCATTCAGGTGTGTTAAACTGGAAAATGTTTTTTTTATATTTCTACAGCATGTATAGAAGTATGAACATGAGAGGAAACAAAAATTGGTTGCATGATAAAATCAACAAATTAATGTAAGAATAAGGACAATGTCACGATATTTCAGAATCAACTTATATTTTCATGATGTAACCTGAACAAGACAACATTGAAAGATTCATAAAATGTGTCCGGTTTGTCCCCATGAAGGTGATAGATGGTTGGCCGTGTATATCAGAAAGCTTACAGTGGGCAGAAGGATGCCCTCTCTATCTGATGGGGCAGTACACCGCTCTTCAGGTAGTGTTTTGCAAAAAAGAAGTTGCAACAACAATCTATACAATCACTTTACAGAAAGCGTCCCCTAATTTGTTTTCTTCCTCTTTCCACACACACAGGTTGGACCACACGCAGTAAACCTGGCTGGTGGACAGGCAGCCAGTATGAGAATCGCCAAGGACATTTTGCGGCAACAGAAGAACGTAGAGGCATCTGAGCTGAGCGGTGGGAAATCTAAAACTGAAGAATATATACAACAAATGCAAGGCCTATTGTGGCTTTAACTTTGCCATTTAGCCCGAGCAACTCATATGCATAATGTGTGTGAGCGCTGTCATCAGTTCCCGATCATTCTGGTCTAGTGGGACTTGATGATGATGTGGCTGTGAAACTGACTCATCTGGGGAACTATAACAACAATCTCAACTCAGAGTGGATCATGACTACGACCATTTTAAACTCAATTTGAAACATTTTTAAAAGAGGGATCAGTCATGTAATCCTGAGTGATCTGGTGCTTGTTGTATTATGATTCATTTATTGTATCTGTTTGTGTTTCGTGTGTATTTTCTTGTTCAGTGTGTTTTGTGCTTTAGTGTACTGTATTGTTTAGTTTTGTGTATTGTACAGTCCCATATCATATTTTATTGTTGGGTTTTATGTATTTTAAAGGTCCATCTAGGGACAAAATTAGCTCACAAATTAGCTATAAATATAAATGCTGTGGTATGTGGCATTAGTTCATGCAATATACTTGTCCTTATACAAATCCTGCAATCAGTCAATTTTAAACATTAATTAATCTCAGTTATATATCTCAGTTCCATATTGATGGAAAATCTGTTTTTTATGTGTCACTTGTTTGAATTGTTTACATCAGTGTTTACAAAAAATATTTTATGGCATAAGAATACATTAAAAACACTTGGTTGTATTCCAGTATTAGTCCGTATATAATTAGATTTGGATACTTTTAATATAAAGAATTTTTCCTTATCTGAATTTTTGTGGTTGTGGTTTTTCTGGGTGTGGTTTTTCAGCTCAGTGGTGGGTTTACTGTGTCTGTGACTTAATAAGTCTACTGATTATTCTCTTTTTGGTGTTTGATAAAAACAACACTTTACACTGATGCTCTGTTATCTCCAGGTTCTTACCTTTGGCGTCACACTGCGGAAATATCTTTAACCACGCCCCCTACCTGACTTCCGCAATGTAATCCTACCTGTGAAGGTGAGGAGGGGTACTGTCCCGATAACAAACCGGCGTTTATTCAAATTTGCCCCCCAAAAAACACTCAAAACAATCAGAACTGTATCGGGACTGGCTGCCTTGTACTTTCTGGTAGGTGGGTTTGCCTGATAAACTGGTTTGGTTTGTTTGTCTGCAGCCATTCGGTACATCAGTTGCTACCATCTAACTTATGAAGTATTTATGTAATTTCACGTTGGCACTAATGTTAAATCATTGCTGCATCAGATGTAAAGTAAAGCTTCCATTATGGACAATGAGAATATCTTAAAATGTGCAGTTAATAGGGTAAATAGGCACCGCAGTGTAGTGTTGAAAAAATGCTTAATTTTAAACAGCAGGGACTCAATATTAGCAGAAGCTGCTTCAACAAGGTGTTTATGTCATTCTGAGGATTAGTCTTTCAAGCTCGTAAAATATTAGATACATGCAAGACAGAGCAGGAAGCATCCAGCACAGAAATGATGTAGGCTAATACAATTTTGATAACTCTCTTAAATAAAGCGAAAGGGGTCCGCAGCAGGAGGCGCTGGGATCAGCTGATGACCAGCTGAGCCGCTCAGCTGACTGTTCAGCTGCTGTCAGGTCCGAGGGTCTATATTTAGAGTTGAAAACCTCCAGTGAAGTTTCTAATTCCTATGAAGAGTATTTTGAAACTAGGAAAAACCCCTGTGAATTTGGAATCTTTGTGGTTATTTTGACACATCATGATACTTTGCAATATTTCATTTTGTTTTTGTTTGTCTGATTTTTAAGGGCTGGGAAATATATTGATATTATATCAATATCGTGATATCAGACAAGGTATTGTCTTAGAATTTGGATATCGTAATATAGTGATATCTCATAAGTGTTGTCTTTTTCTGGTTTTAAAGGCTGCGTTACAGTAAAATGATGTAACTCTGATGTAACTCACCAGACTGTTTTAGCTATTATTTGTCTTTACCCACTCATTATATACATATTACTGATGATGATTTATCAAGAATCTCATTATGTAAATATTTTATGAAAGCACCAATGGTCATTCCTACAATATTTACACAATATCTATATTGAGATATTTGTCAATAATATTGTGATATTTGATTTTATATATCATCCAGCTCTAAAACATAATATAAAAAAAGATTATAAGATTTTGCTTTTACATCAAGTTACTGTACAAATCAATTTGAGATGTTTCCTATAATACCTCTAGGAAAAAGAAAATTCTTATGATATATATAGAAGTACACAGGTGACGTGGAAACTGTGTTTTGCCCATGGTACTTTCCTACCTTTCACCCACTGCATGCTTAGAAAGCTCCACTCTGAAAAGGAGGAAGTGGGTGTAGAAAAAAGATGGCTAGATGAACATTTTATGTGATGTATGAAGCTTATTATAAGACTGTAACAATAATATATCTTTAACATGAACTCACAGTGGTTCACAGTTGTCCTGTATCAATGATGAGAAATCTTGTTAAAAGCAGTTATATTAAAAGATCACATTAACTCTGGTGTTTTCCTGGCAGCTTGAATATAAGAGTCAAAGTAGTTGTTTAGAAAGAAGAAAATTGTGCACAAGATAAAAAAAAGATGCATTTGTTGCCTTAAAACAAACCATTTTAATTTGTCCATAAAACTTTTATTTGTCATTTTTGTCCTCAGTTAATGAACATTAAAGCATATTTTATGTTTTGTAGTGACTTTCAGCATGATGAACATGAGGAGAGTCGCAAGAATAGTTTTGAGTGTGGGACAAGCTGAGGGAGTCGGTGCTCATGTCCGAAGGAGCATCGGTAGAAAGGAGGTAAGTGCCTCAACAGGTTGATTTATTATAAATGTTGATCCATTTTATTATTATGTAATACGGTACATATTTTATTTCTAGCTGAGGAACCTGGATCCTTTTCTGATGTTGGATGAGTTTAGAGTGAGCAAGCCGTCAGGTTTCCCAGACCACCCTCACAGAGGATTTGAGACGGTGAGACTCTTTTACTGTAATCGCGATAAGTTGGAGAGAGTCCAACAAAAAGTTCTGAATCCGCTGCAGATATGTAAAGTATATTGTGTCCTTATATCAAACTTTGCTATATGACTCAGTTCAGGATATTTATCAAAATTAAAATAAGTCACACATTACATCATGCGTTATTCACCTCATCAGACATTTTCGTGCCTTCGTCAGTGTGGTGTCTAAGTTTGTGTCCTCTTTCCATTGATAAGCTGTGACTTCATGACTATAAGTACTAAACATACAAAACAATGCTATCATCCTTTCCTCACAATCTTTCATCTTAACCCAACCGGTCAAAGCAGATGGCTGCCCACCTAGAGCCAGGTTCTGCTTGAGGTTTCTCCCCGTTAAAGGGGAGTTTTTCCTTACCGTTGTCGCCAAGTGCTTGCTCATGGGGGAATTGTTGGGTTTCTCTCTCTGTAAATTAAAGAGTATGGTCTAGACCTGCTCCACGTGAAAAGTGCCCTGAGATGACTTTTGTTGTGATCTGGTGCTATATAAATAAAATTGAATTGAGTTGAATTGAATTGAATTAACCCAGCAAGTGGTAAAAGGTTGAATATCCATTTTCAATACAAAGCAACACATCCTGCATGCTTTCAACCTCACCAAAGAACCTAGCCATTGGGGCGAAGGCTTTGCATAACAATGAAAATATATAAATGGCAAAAGAACTACACTTATGTAGTGGCTTTTCTACCCTAAGGGACGAAGCAATTAAAAATGTTTCTTCTCACTCACACACAAACTCACACTCTGATTCAAGATGCTGGCCTCCATCAGGAGCAATTGGTATTCAATGTCTTGCTCAAGAAGACTTTTTTGACACGTGGACAGGAGACGTCAGGGATTGAATCACCACCCTTGCAATCAAAGGAGGACTAGCTCTCCCTCCTGAGTCACAGCCTGAGGGATTGTATTGAAATTATTGTGGGTAATTAAAATAGTTAGGCCCTCCCCAGTGTTAATAATATTTTTGTTGGATCCTCTCCTTCATTTAGAAAAATGCCCCTAACATCTCAAAATAATATAATAGTATTGAATTGATACAATTCCTTCAACCGAATACACAAAAGAGGGACCAACTTGTTTGACTGAGGGCTGAGATTCCTTCTTTGATCACTAGATGGCAACAGCAGGACAGTGTCAAGAAAGAAAGCACACTCAAGTGCCTCCCACACATGATGATATAAGTTTATTTATTTCTATATGACTTCAAAAGTCATATAGAAAGCCAGAGAGTCATCATCCACTGGTACTGTTATTACTGCCTAAACTCAAGTTTATCTCAGATTGCTTTGGGTCAAATTTTTAATCATGACAGCTCACAAAAAAATCCCCTTCTTATGAAAGAGAGGAATACCCCTGACTTCTGAGGTGCTTTTGTTCTTTTGTTGAGCCATCCTTACTTTGCTTTTTTTTTTTTCTGTGCATTTGAAAGTGATGTACTCTTTCTCTGCCAAAGGACATCTTCCTTGACCGTTGTCACTGACATACTGACATTTCGGCTGTCCCAGTTTTATTGAAACTGAAAGGTCAAATAATTATGTGAGTTCAAAAAAACTTACTGATAACACAATACTGATGTAGCTTCTTGCACACACATCCATGTTCAACATAATACTCTACTTTGCATTTTTTTAATACAACATTTCACTGCTTTTCTCCCCATAAATCATCAAAAACTATCTATCTATCTAAAACAGCTCTGCTGTTGAGTCCTTGCTGGGTCTATTTCTATTGCCAGCCCCTTTCATGGCCAGTTCATGGTCATTTTTATAAAATATGAAAGTGTGAAATTACATATTTAAAATTTACCTATTATACACAGTTTAGAACACAACTTCACTCCCATTTAGTTCCTTCTTTGCAGTCTTGTTTTAATGCCTTTCTTTTAGAGTTGTGATGAAATTCAGTAATCTATTATTTAATTGACTGATTTACTTATATGCCAAGATTGATAAGTGAATAATAGCTTTTATTTAAGTAAAAATATGACATTTTTGCTGGTTACAACTGGTTATTTTTGTCACTTGTAATTTCAATACATTTAGGTTTTTTAAAAACAATTTTAAGACATAATTTTGGGCCTTATTGTGATGGTGATTTCTCATCACTGTTGACATTTTACAGATTCAATGATCAATTTATAAATAAAAAAAATAACAGAAGGATTAATGCAGTTATTATCTTGCATGTATGGACATGAAGATTTTTCACACCCTTTCAAACTTCATAATATTAAAAACCTGTTCATGATTGATTTTTTTTAGAATAACCTTTACTTTAAAGCTGCACTAATTCATATTGTTATTGGATCAAATGTGTTATGTGAAAGTCTCATATAATGACGAGGCCACAGAGACTCTGTAGCTCTCCTCATCACTCTGGAGCATTTTTTTTCAGCTCAGTGTTTTGGTTTCATGGACGACAACTTCACTGTTTTGATTCACTCTCACTGCTCTCCTTAGTGTTGATTCCAGCTGCTGCAGGAAACCATTTTCAGTCCCCAAAAAAAGGTCTGATAAACTCATTGCACACCTGCTCAGCACAAAATTAGCAACTAGCTGGTGAACATAGTGAAACTTTTAGCAGCTAAAGAACCAGATATTTCCCTCATTAGTTACTGGAGACCAAAAGCACAACTGAAAGTAAATATTAGATGTACATTCACCAGGTGGACGGAAACACAACTGTTAATAAAAGCTATGTGGTTCTGTGTCTGCTGGGTTTGTAAATAGGAAACTGTTTCCTAATACATTAACCAAAATGAGGTAATACTGTACATCAGTGTTTTACTGCTTGTTCTGCTGCCCCGTGTGGCCAAATTAATTAATGCTGCTTTTAGTGACAGCAAATTATATTTGAGCATGGTTTGGAAAGTAGCTGCACCCATTTTTTTAAACGGTAAATGCAGCGCGTACTATTTGATTACAACTTTAGAAGCCGTTTAGTTTGTCCTGGGAAAAGGTATGATCGAATAACTCTTTATTTCAGGACTCAAAGGATGGAAAATACAATAATTTGGTCTTATTCTGGTACCTACTCTGTTAGTCTCTGTGTGAACCACATAGTGATAAACCTGTTTTTGAAACTGATTTCATTAAAAAATACAGAATTTGTAAAGGATTTTAGCTTAATTGTGCACATTAAATTCACCATAAACCTGTCATTTGTTTCTACAAATTCTGGTTTAACTCTGTTAAATATCACTATATTTTTTCCACAGTCATTCTTAAATTTGTATGTGTCTGTGTAGTATTAGCAGTAATACAACTACCACATTGTCGAATGTGGCAGGTCTGACTTGTATCTTTTTAAATGCAAATTTAAAGACCCCAAATATTATCCTTAGATTGCCAGACATTCCACCAAGTTTATTTGATTTGGCAGATGCAACTTAAATCTCCCAGTGTGGGTGGACAGGACTCGGCTACACTCCCAGCATGCCTTTCAGCAGGTGTGTTTTCTCACACTCGCATGACTGTTGAAGTTACACAGCTGTGGAGATGGATCACAGGCAGCTCGCGGCAGGGGCCAGAGCTCTCTTCCCTCACACAGATGTTCACCTTTGAACCTTTGACACCACACTATTCCTGTCCAGCTTGACCACTGGGGCGGTGAAAATGAGCACACACATGCTTTTAGGTCAGCACTTGTTTGTAAGCTTGTGGCCTAAGTGAGTGAAGCTTGGAACATGATATTTCACTTAATTATTATAAATACATGGTATCATTAATACAGTTATTAAGTCATCTATGAGGCAATTATGCACGTGTCTGCCATAGCTGTTTATGCTACATCTGTGTTTGTGTCTTTCCTCAAACAGGTAACTTATGTTTTAGAGGGGATGACAGCCCATGAAGACTTCTGTGGCCATTCAGGACAACTGAAACCTGGAGATCTGCAAGTAATGGGAAATTATATGTTTATAGTGTTTTATAATGATTTTACAATATTTTTATGTTTTTTTAAAGGAATACTTCAACATTCTGGGAATGACGCTCATTCACTTTCTTGCCGAGGGTTAGATTAGAAGGTTGATATCACTCTCACTTCCCCCTGGTGGCTGGCTGCAGTACAGGTCATAAGTCCCGCCCCCTCCATGTTAGGAGAAGGGACATGAGCCAAACTAAAAAATCAAAGTACACGTCAAATAAATTTTTTTTTACCAAAGATGGTTTTCATCATTTTAGGTCATTCTTATCACACCAATGTATGTCCAAGTGCTCATTTTTCTGATAAGTTTGTTTTTAATTAGTTATTTGACATTATAAAAAAGGGGTGTGGTGTCATGATTGAGAGCTGCAACAGCCACTCTCAAACCTCCGTCAGGTGGCGATGGCTGAGGGGCCATCATCCTGCCACCCGACTCTACTGCGGGTGGCAGGATGATGGCTCCAAATGACATCACAAATGCAAGACGGCAGCACCTGGAAAGGAGATATTTTGGCTTCACTTTTGCACAGTGGCAGGAAGTTGAGTCACGTCGTCCATATTTATATACAGTCAATGGTCTATATGGTCAATACAAAGCTACCACGAGCAGCCAGTTAGCTTAGCTTAGCATAAAGACTGGAAACAGCTAGTTGTTCAAAAAGAAAATCTGCTTACCTCCACTTCTAAAATTCACTAATTAACATGTTTTAACTTGTTTAATTTGTACAGAAAACTAAGTGTTAAACAGCACAACAACACACACCGGGGGGTTATGTGCCAAAACATTTTCTGGCCGTGCATTGATTGTCTGGCAACCTCACATTGATGACATGACTTCTAAAAAAACCCCACAACTGGTTGTTTTTACACTTTGCTTTTTGTGTGGCTGAAACAAACAACATATAACATGTTGATTAGTGAGCTTTAGAGGAGATGGAAGGTAAATGTTGTTACCTTTCCATTGTTTATGCTAAGCTAAGCTAACCAGCTGATTGCTGTAGCTTCATTATATGTCATATAGTCAGTCATATTGTGCACCTATTTAACAATACATGCCAAAAAAATACAATACAATCCATTTCTTTGCATTCTTATATCAATATCCAATTGTGTTTTCTACCTGTAAAACAAAATATGACGTGTGCTTGCATTGGCTTGAACCAACCAATTTCAACCAATAATATCATGACATCCACCTATCAATCAATCTTCAACTTTTAGCAGCACAGAGCTAAGATTCATTATGACATGGCCACTTTTCAACGTTCAAATCAAATTCCTCCCAACGTTATGTCCCACCTGTCTATCCTTCACTCATAAATATGTCACGATAAGAAAGTCGGATACTCTCTTAATGCTGTTTCATCTGGACTTTAATCTTCTTATCTAACTCTTGACAAGAAAGCAAAAAAGTGTGTCTAGCAAAATGATGAATTATTCCTTTAATTTTGCTATTACCAAATGGAGTGGTTATATTTCCTGCTCTTTCAGATATTGCATACATGTTATATAACATGATCATTATCTATATCAGCCTAATCCTCTGATTGTAAATGTAAACGTGGTTGATTTAAAGCAAGTCGTGACCTTTTAATCAGAGGCATTCAGTCCACTTACTGTTAACTTAAACTTACAAGAGCAGAACAAGACTTAAACCTATTGGCGCACACATCCTCACAAACTCATTATATATTATGCATTACAATGTTGTGCACTCACACTAATTGGATATCATGCCCTGTGGGTTGTTTCCTGTGCTTTTAAAGTAGTAAAGCACACATACACACGCACACACACGTACACAGACTGCTGACTCAGCTTCAATATGCAACAGAGGATCAGTCAGTGCAGCTGAATTTGCTCTACCCCACCATGTGCACCCTCTGTAGGCTCGGACGTCACGTGGGAGCTGCAGATACTCAAACAGACGCCTGCCTGTCCTTTAGGGAAAGCTCAGACACTGACTCAGATTAAAGCAGTGTTTCATTGAAGGAAGTGGTGAAGACATCACACCAACATTTTGGAACAGACATTTCTTCCACCAACTTTTAAAAATCCCAGAAGATTCATTCCTAATGTTTATTTGAAGTTGTGTCAGTTTTAAATGAATTACAGTCTTCATATTTTTATACAACGACCTTCTTTAGCAGGACTTAATGTGCCCAAACTGGCAGCTTCTCCCCAGGTTAGACTGTGTTTCTATTATATCATTATATATGTTTTAAATTTAATTTGAGCCACTCATTAACTTCATGTCAAATGCTGCCTCTGATCTTTGAGTTTCAAGTCATCCTTTGTTATATTCTGCATGTTTTATCATCCACTAGATCCCTGAGAGTAAATAAAGAGCATACCTCAATAAAAGAAACCAAGAAGCATGATGAACAGTCACAGATGAATTATAAAGGACTGGCTGCATTAAAGCAAAGCTAGACAGTGGAAATTTCCAGCTGGCCCAAAAGGAGCTGTTAAACTAAACTTAATTGCATCCTGTTTCGAATCACTACCTGGAACTAGCTTCAAAAATTGACATTTAGATTGATGTCTTGTGCTAGGTAATCCTTTACTATGAATATGTTAACTTGTTGACGTGGTCTGGTGACTAAAAGGCTTTGTAATGGGGGAACATTGCTTGTTTTTCTGAAAATCAAACCCAGAAGATACAATATAAGAAAATATTGGCAGTAAAAAAAGATAAATCCAACATGACAGCTGGTTGCATTGCATTGTAGTTATATCTCATTATTAAAGAACATGTTGATATTTTTTCAAATCTGTCTTAAAACAACAGTCGTGTGCCCAAATGAACACTGACAGATGTTTTCCTTGCTGTAATCATCCCTCCTGTTCACACTGGACATAAAAAGATCCATTCGTAAGGCATTTTCAATGTATGCAAACAATACAGCTAAGTGAACAATAAATAGTTTCCTCTCATGTGAACATGTTTCACTGCTGGCTCTCAACAGGTGTGGATGAGCTAATTAAAGTGTGAGCTGTGAGATTTGGCCTTCAACTTGTAGTTCTCCATAAACAGATGCAGAGAAGAAAACTCCCTAAGGAAGAAACATAGATGAGGTCATGAATGAATAGAAGGAATATTGTACATTAATTAAAAGACACCTGTCAGGATGATGAATATGAGATGTTCTGTGATGACACGCTTAAATGTCCAAATATGATTTTGAACTTCACTCAGGCTCTCTTCCAGTCTAGCAAACTGAGGGATTCGCATTTGCAAATGTGTAGTCTGAGTATTGCAATAAATCTCTGAAAGACAACTTGCTCTCTGTGAATTCACAGGGGACAAAACCCACAGCCTTCTTTCTGTGCAAAATTATATTTTAAAGTTTATTTGAAGATAATATGAAACTTCAGGCGTCCAAACTAGTCAAGTCAAGTTGATATATTATAAAGTTACCAAATTCCCTTCTTTTGTTACTATCCTGCCGCTGCAGCTGAACAGGAAAATACGGTCCGTTGAGGCAGAGAGAAGAGTAACTTTGAATGATACTGACTTGTTTGACTAACACAGACTGACTGAAGCTTCATTTCATCTTCAGATAAACTTTTAAATACATTTTTTCTCAAAATAAGGATTTGGATTTTGTCCCTTACATTATCAACACATGATTAAAGGATATTTTAATGGTCAGTATGAACAGGAGGAATGATTACAGCAAGAAAAATCAGTTTCAATGTTCATACAGGTACCTGACTATTGTTTCAAAATTATGTGTTTCATTGTGAACCTGTTCTAAAACAGTGATATCTGCATGCATAACTGTACCAACAACAGGTGGTTCACTGACAGAAATCTGATCTAAAACTAATTCAACATGTGTGTCTTTGTCTTTGGTATATGTGTAATATGCCTCTCCTTGTCCTCTAGTGGATGACTGCAGGACGGGGAGTGGTCCATGCTGAGATGCCCGTGTCAGAGGAGCCGGTGGTGGGCTTACAGCTATGGGTGAACCTGCCGCAACGAGACAAGATGGTGGAACCAGCGTACCAGGAGCTCCGAAGCTCAGAGATCCCCAAACCAAGCCAGGGAGGAGTTACAGTTGCTGTGATATCTGGAGAAGCTTTAGGAGTGAAGGTGTGTGTGTGTGTGTGTTCTCATATTTCACCTACAGGGTTGTGATGTCACTGTAACATCATAACGGCAAATTGAACCACAACAAGAGGAGCACTTTGAAACTGAACGTGATGTTTACTTCCCAAGTAGCTGTTGATCTCATGGTGATTGGTCATTTGCTTGGACGCTCGAGTCAAACTGGAAAAACCGACAAACAATGACATAAATGTGCGTGTGTTCATTTGTGCATGCGTGTGTGTGCGTGCGTGCATGCGTGCAAGGAAATGGCAGTTAACCACAGTATTTGACCACTGTGAGTTTAAGGAGTGTCTGTCTGAAGAGGAAACAGCAAATGAGGAGCAGATTGTCCAGGCCTGCGAGGATGACTTAGTAGTGTTGTAGTCCTGACGTGTGTGTGTTTGTGTATGTGTGCACGTCTGTGTCTGTCTATGTACTTGTTTTATTACACCTGTGAACATTACTGGAAGTTGATAGTTGAAGACTGCTTAAGGAAGTGACGACTCAAGAGAAATGAAGGGCAAACATTAATCTGAGAGTGAATTATGCCAATAATGGTTTCAATTCTGTGTGTGTGTGTGTGTGTGTGTGTGTGTGTGTGTGTGTGTGTGTGTGTGTATGTGTAGAGTGAACAAGGTTACTACAGGGCAGAAGACACAGTTGTCATCCGGCATTCAAATCTGTGGGTTTAACAGAGGTCACTGAACTCTAGTAGCCTCCTCCTCCTCCACTACAAGTCAAATATCAATTTCTCTGTTGTATTAATACCGTATGAGGCTTATCATTTTGGGATTTTAACGATAATACCCAGATCTTTTAAAAACTAACAGATTATTTAGACTTAAATCCCCACTCCTCTCACTTAATGAGGTGCTCTTTGAACAAGGACAGTTCACAACATCTGGTGATGAAAACTGAACAGGAGATTGGGAGGAAATGCAGTGAGTCACTGATTTTGTATTAAGTCCCTCAAGAAATCAGCAGATAGTCAAACTATTGAACATTTTACAATGGAATATTGTCTGTAACACTTTACAGTAATGTGATTATTTCTTTTCAGTAATGAGCAGCACAATGGATAATAGTAATCCCAGTAAATCTCTGCTATTTCAACAATTTGAGGGTCATCAGGAGTTCGATGGAGGGTTGATATTAGTTTGGTCACTGTGTGTTAGGTTGACGGACTTTTCCAGTATGTGTTAGCTTGGCACAGGGAAAAGGGGAGAAATGCAACTCTCAGTAAGTCCATAATTGTCATTATGCTAATGTTAGATGGTAAACAATCAGGAATCAGTTGGTTTAGTTCAGAGTTGGTGCGTATATGAACCCAACAGCTTCACTTCGAGGACCGGACTTGTGCTGTTGAGTAATTAGTAAAATAATGTAATTACTTTTTTAATGAGTAATATGTTAGGACTGATTGATTACTTGCCCTACACTACGCAGAAGAATCCCTGAAAATAGCCTGTAGAAATGCCCTATATTTGTTATATTTTAACAGATGACAGCAGTAATTCTGCACAAAATGAGGACAAGGAACTCTAAGAAAACACAGGTGCTATAATTTTCCACACTTTGCTGACTTTCTGACTCATGTTTCCTCTTTGCAAAGCCGCAATGTTGAGAGTTTCTTATTTAGGTTATTTGCAACAACTGCAGATGTGGAATAAGCCTGAGGACACCTGGTGAAATGTCTTACTCATGGTTAAAAAAAACAAACACACACACACACACACATATTGTATAATAAAAAGAGCTGTTTAGTGCAAGAAATGTAAGCCACAAAACTCTGAATAATTGAGTCTGACTTTCTCCGAAAACCGCTGTGGTGATCAGTAGGGTGTGAAGCCACAGCACTCCTTTGTTGGGTAGTAAAGCAATACAACTTTAACAGCCTTGCAGATGTTTCTAAATTTGTAAGCAAATGACCATGACAGTCACTGGCGCCACTATTTCAAAGTTTGCATGAATGGGTTTTCTGTTTCATACAAAAAAAATAAAGCTTGTGGCTGTGTGAGAGAGAGTATGCAGATTTTATGACTGTCATTTCTTTTCCGTAGTCCAGGGTCTTCACAAGGACACCAACCCTGTACCTGGACTTCAGACTGCAGGCAGGAGCCCAGTACGTCCAGCCAGTCCCCTCAGGTACTATAAAATAACATTTGTAAATGGTTGGTTAGTCACATATTTCCAGAGTGGTCTCTAATGATATTTTCATAAAAGCATCTCACTGTATCTTTGTGCTCTGACTGACCTTCAGCCATCCCTCCTCATTTTACTCTTAACTGTCACTGAAAGCATGTACTCTGAAGTATCTTCACTAAAGGATGACTCAGTTTACTAAAAAATGTATTGAATATCGTCCTCTTGTAGCAGGAAATAGAATAACATGTGATACCTTGGAACATAACATTGAAATGAAAAGTAGTTTTTAAACCTCTGCTTTTTTAAAGAAAAATCTTTGACACAAATCATGACCCTTAAATCGAGATTTTGTAACTTTTGAAAAAAGGAATAAGACTCTCATCCTTTTGAAAATGAAAAGGGAAATTCTTAAATAAAACACATAGCTGCTCAGTTCAACACGCTCATAAGTTTTGCTGCTACAGCGTGTTCTGGTATAACCAGTAGGTTATGGTGGCTAATGTTAGCAAACGTCTGATATATTTTGTGTTACTGAATTTGTTTGCTGACTTCATAGCTCCTCTCTACTTGTGCTACTATGACACTCTGTTTTAACATTAATCAATATCCTGGAATTGTCACTTGTGACCAGTTCTCGTTTTCAGCAAAAGTTACATAGTCTCGCTTTAAAGTGGCTATAATTCATATTTTTATATGAACAATGGATCAAACGATGTATCTGCATGTAAACAGACAATTATCACCTGACTCTGCAGTTACCCTCAGCTCCAATGAGGTTTATAGCGTCTTTCAGCTCATTGTTTTGGTTTACACAACGTTACTGATTTGGCTCATCCTTTCCATTCTCATCAGTGTCATTTTCGGCTGCTTTCAGCAAAAAAGCTAGAAGAACCTGCTGTAGCTGAGGTAAACATTGTGGTGCATTTAACAGCTAAAGAGTCATTTCCTTCAGGAGTTGGTGGAGCCCAAAAACTACACTAAACAAGGAGTTAATTAGATTTACATTTGCCAGGTGGGCACAAACACAGCTCCAAATGAATGCTAATATTGCTGCTTTTCTGCTGGATGTGTAAATAGACAACTGTTTGCTAACAACATAATAAATATGATGTTATGCTCACAGCTTGTTTCTGCTTCCCCCAAGTGGCAAAAACATTTTTTTTTACTGATTTTACTGTGATTTGACTATTACATAGACAAATGGTGAAACTGTAATTAATAATATATCAACAAATACAGTAGTTTCACAATCTAAAATTCAAGCAGTATGATGTTAATATAACACAAGATTTAGAGGTTCTCAAAGATTTTACTTACAATCCACAGTAATAATGAAATAGAACTCTGATATTTTGCCACACAATTAATAGTAATAGTCTTGTTTTACAGTCTTCACCAAGAAGGATCTAGTTCAGTATAGGCAAGGTTCACACTCGGTTTTTGATCAAAGACTGCACTTCTACTGTGGAGTAGAGGGACAAACGTGTTATCAGCGGACATTTACAACACTAACAGAAGCGCCGCAGGGCTCATAAAGCTTGTAAAGCTGTTGGAGGACAGGACAGCTCAGCATTTAACATTAACAGAGAGACCGTGGTGTTTTCTGTACACAACATCTATTGCATGTCTGTCCGTCCTGGAAGAGGGATCTCTCCTCTGTTGCTCTCTCTGAGGTTTCTCCCATTTTTTTCCCCGTTCAAGGGTTCTTTAGGGAGTTTTTCCTCATTTGAATTAAGGGTCTAAGGACAAAAGATGTTGCATTGCTATACAGAGTGTAGAGACCCCGAGGCAAATTTGGGATTTGTAATATTGGGCTTTACAAATAAAATTGACTTGACTTGAGAGCGAGACATGGCGAGAAAGAAAGCTTTATATGACAAAGCACAGGAAAACAATTGTACATTTAAATTCATCATTACTTCTGTATTATTCTGCCCTCAAGTTCACCACCTCACCTTTGTGCTCATCTGTGAAGTTTTGGTTAGAAAAATATAAACTGTCAGAAAAGAAGTCGTCCAATTGTATGTTTGGTTTTATGATTTGTGAATTAATGCATTCTCTCTTAGGATATTAAGTTTTAGGGGTCATTTTAATTTCCTTTTCCTTTTTATATTGATATATTGTCTTTAAGAGAAGAGAATTCTTTGAAAGTGTTTCATCCAATTCACCATTATACATACACTGTAAATAAAAGTCTGTTTTTGACAGGATGGACTACATTCATCTACACCCTATCGGGATCCGTTCATGTTGGTGAGTTTTAATGTTCTCTTATAATCATAATCAGACTTAATTAACCAAGTACATGTTTACAAGAAATTAATTTGGAGCAGGTGTCAGAACAGCAAAATGAAGAAATAAAGTAGCAATAAGATGGAAAAATACAATTAGATACCCGAAAGAGAGAGATAACAGAAATATCTTGTAAAACAATGGCAAATACAGGATACAATAATATTCAAATATACAATGTACAGAGTTTGCAAAGATACAGGTCATGTTGACAGATAAGTCCAGCAGTGAGCGGATAAAATACACAGTGCAAATATTTTAGAATAATACAAACAATGACATTAAAGGATAGCTTCTTTTATATCATAACACTCACAAACCTAAATGTACATTCATTCCTTCTGTTCATATTGTCCTTGAAGTGATCCCGCTTGATATGACTCCAGTGTAAGAGATGGGGAACAAAATGCAGCATCCTCGTACGTACTGTGTGGAAATGTATTCCAAAGTTCAGCTGAAGGTAATCTGAGGCTGTAGCAGTCTGAGTTAAGGCTGGAACATGCCTCTCCAAGCTCATGTAAGAGAAACACCGACCTCCTGACTAATTACCTTACATAACACTCAGCTTCACACAGCACATAAAGGTTTGGCTTCTTGTAAGCCTTTGCAAGCTTGGGTTACCCATAAAACTCTTCCCTGTGTAGATGTTCACGTCTATCTTCTGAAAAAAAAAGAAGACCGAAGCTCAGCAGCCCCAGTCCCGCGTGATATGACTGAGGCAGCCAGTTATTAACCGTTTTACTATCTATGTACAAAAACAATTTTGTGAAAGGCCTCTAAGTTTTACCAAAACTCTCCCACTGATTTTTCATAACTCACTGATCTTTTTGTTGAGCTGACAATATCAGGATATTTAATTAATATTTCCTCATGTTTGGATTCCTCATGTGGGATGAATACATGCTTGCAGGTCCAGTAGTGCATTCTTCTCAATCACGATCTAAGTTCGACAGCAGAAAACACTTTTGTTTGCACTCCTTTCCTTTACAGATATGCTCAACACACATCAAAACAGACTGACATCAGCTCTGACTTAGCTGTTTTATGCAAATCAGATGATCTGCAGTTCATTTTGTAGTTGTATTAAATATCTCGGTAAGTTAAAAAATTGTAGTGACGCAAAACTTTGCACCCATGGCGGTAATTTCCAACAGGCTCAGCAAATAGCCAGACAGCAATTTTGTTGAGCAACAATGGAGAGATAGTAACACGAAGGGGAAATTTTGCACTAAAAAAGACTGTAACTCTGGAAGAACCCTCATGCTTCAGCAAACTGTTGAACTTTCATATCACACTTTATGGCCAGTAAGAACAGGGAGAATGATTACAGTGACAAATAACTCTTTTGGTGTATTGTATTGTTTTCTTTTGTTTTGTTTTTTTACTATTTTGTTCCAGTGACTGAGCGGCAATGGCTACTTTTTGTTTTTCTTGTGGTTCACTGTTACTTTGTACACTCTTTGTAACGGGGAACCATGTGAGAGAGGAGTGAGGGCATTGTTTACTCACACGGCCAGCTGATTGAGTTGAGTAAACCAGTGCTACTGCCCGGAGAAAGGCCTGAAATCCTGGAGCTAACCAGAGAGCGAAGAAGAGGAAATATAAACCTTCTGTTCCAGCGATCATCATGGGAAACATGATGTCCTTGGGAAGTAAGATGGACGAGCTTGGCGCACTGATCAAGACCCAGAGGGAATATCGTGAGTGCAGCATTTTGTGTTTCACTAAGACATGGCTGCACTGGCCCTTCCCGGACCACAGTGTGGCTGTTCCTGGATTCAGGACTGTTTGGATGGAGAGGGACATCACATGGAGCAGCAAGAAGAAGGGAGGAGGGATTACACTGTATGTGAGTGACAGGTGGTGCAATCCTGGACATGTTAATGTGAAGGAATGTTTCTGTGGCCCGGACATTCAACTGCTAGCCAAGTTACTTGCTGAGGGAGTTCTCGTCCACCATTTTTGTTGCTGTCTACATTCCTCCATGAGTTGATGCGGAGGTTCACTGTTGCAAGACTTCAGGCTAATGAGGCACTTCAGGACTGCTTTGAGTCTACAGACTGGGATGTGTTTTGTGAGCAACATGGGGAGGACACCAACAGCATGACAGACTGCATCACAGAATACGTCAAATTCTGTGAACACACCACCTTGCTGGCCCGGACTGTACGCTGCCTCCCTACAACAACAAGTCCTGGATCACCAGTGACCTGAAAGTACTTCTTAATAAGAACAAAGCCTTCAGGTCTGGAGACAGGGAAGAACTGAGGAGTGTACAGCACGGACTGAGGGTGAAGCTGAGGGAGTGCAAGGATTCTGTAGGAGGAAGTTGGAGGCCAAACTCCAGCAGAACAATGTGAGGGATGTGTTGACTGGAATGAAGGAAATCACTGGGTTCAAGGTGAGAGACAGACAACCAGTGGGCAGCCTCGAGAGGGCAAATGAGCTGCACTGTCTCTTCAACAGGTTTAGTTCACAGCCCTCAGCTGTCTCCTCCACCACCACACACCCAAACCTCCACACACCCCCATTGCCCCCAATGCTTTCGCCCCTTCCCCCTCAATCCCTCCTGGTGAGCTCCTTGGACCCCAACCCTGTACCTTTGAAGTGCCTTTCCTCCACTGAGACCACGAGCACTCTCCCCCGCCTTACTGTGACTACTGGCCAGGTTAGGAGACAGCTGGAGAGACTCCACCAAGGCAAGGCTGCAGGCCCTGACAGTATCAGCTGCAGGGTTCTGAGGACCTGTGCCAGCCAGCTGTCGGCTATTCTGCAACACCTCTTCAACCTGATCCTGAACCAGGAGAAGATAATGTAGCTGTGAAAGATGTCCTGCCTGGTTCCTGTTCCCAAGAAGACGACTCCATCTGGCCTCAATGACTATCAACCAGTTGCCCTCACATCTCATGTGATGAAGGTGCTGGAGAGGCTGGTTTTGGCCGACTTTAGACCCAGCATTGACCTGCCCTATATGCTGAATACACAATTGCGTAGGGCCCCGCAAATCCTTTTTTTTTTAAATAAAGAAAGTTGCTGGGAGACATAAAGCCAATCAATGGCTCTCACCCAGTACAGTACAGGGGCCACCTCCTTAATGGATAGATCTTGTCAATCGACATCCATCTGACCCAGGGGGCCCCCATGTCAATGGATAGATCGTCAGTGATGCAACTTTTTGTAGTAGCTCCTGTTCTGCCACTTGCTGAGCCGACAATGTTGTAGCTAATCTAGTATCGAACTGGAATTTGTTTTTATTGTTTGTCACATTTGGCCACATGTTTCTCATATATTGTTTTTGGGTATTTACAGGATATTGTCATGGCTGGTCGAGAGCCCATTAAACATAATTAAATCCCTCCAGTCATTCTGGCAGTTCCACCTAAAAGGACACTGAAAACCTCTTTTCTATGCACTGGAAAATATTCCTTTTGTGCACTCAAGGCAATCGGTAAATCATCTTATTGGAGGAATTACGGATAACATCTGTGTATAATAGAATGTTTCTTTCTTTCACGTTGTTGGTGTATATCTTCATTCACACCTCACATCAACAGTATTCATTTTTTCTTTGCGTTGAGTGAGCTTTGTTGTCATTTTAGATTATTTTGAATTGTATGATTGCTGTTGAGTGTTGGCTGGGTTGTATTGTTTTTCTGCTAGAAAGCCTGTCGTCAAGACTTGTATCACCCTCATTTTTGTTGACAGTTTAGAAAGACTTAGTGCCTTGAAGATGTCGCTGAGACCTCTGATTTAAGGTCCGAGGGCATAATTCTTAACATCCATTGAATGAAGACATGTTTACTACAAATGTGTGTTTTGTGTATTAATGTTTGTCCGACTGGGCAGTGCTCTGTCTGAAGTGGTTGAGAATAGTGCAGGACCTCCTCAGGGGACTGTGCCGTCTCCTATCCTTTTTAGCTTGTACACCTCAAACTTTCATTACAACTCCGGGTCATGCTACTTGCAGAAGTTCTCTGACAACTCTGCTGTGGCTGGGTGTATAAGTGATGGATGGGAGGATGACTACAAAGCACTGGTGGAGTGGAGTGCTTTGGAAGAAATCATCTGCTTCTGAACGTGGCCAAAACCAGGGAGATCTCGATCAACTTCAGAAGGAAGAGGACAGCTACACAACCCCTGTGTATTCTGGGAGAGGATGTTGGCGTGGTGGAGGACTACAGGTACCTGGGCATCCACATCGACAGCAGACTTAGCTGGAAGACCAACACCAAGGCTGCGTTTAAGAAGAGGATGAGCAGACTCTATTTCCTGAGGAAGTTGGGATCCTTTAACGCGTGCAGAAAGATGTTGGAAATCTTCCACCAGTCTGTTGTGGCCAGTGAACTGTACTTCACTGTAGTCTGCTTGGAGAGCAGCATTGGAGCTGGCAGAACCAACAGACTTAATACACTGATTAACAAGGCCAGCTACGCAATTGGCTGCAAACCAGGCACCTTTGAAGCTGTGGTGGAGAGGAGGACATTGAACAAACTGTTATCCATTATGGATAATCCTGACCACTCTCTCTCCACCTCCTACTGGACAGACAGTGGAGCACTTTCTCTAACAGACTGGTTCAACCTCGCTGTCACAAGCACCGATACAGGAAATCCTTTCTGCCCAAAGCAATAACTCTCTACAACACCTCACCTCTGTCTAACAGAGAACTCTCTGAGCTCTCAGCTTTATAGTTTCTGTCTCAACCAAACTCTGTTTTGCTCCTTCAATAACTTTGCTCATGGTGAATTTGCACATTTTTTTATACTCCTACTCTACCTCTTTGCATTTTTAAAACTTAAGCAGTTTTGCACACTTATCTAATGTGTATATAGTATGTTATCCTATGTTTATGTTTTATTATATTTATCTAGAATATTCTTTGTAATGAGTTTATATCATATATTTTTGTGTTTATTTTTCTATAGATATATACAGATGGGTGACAAATTAAAGGAAAAACCGGTACAGGCCTGAATGCTAGTTATGCTTTGGGGGGCATTTTGCTGGTATGGTTTGGGTCCACTTATCCCCTTAGAGGGAAGGGTCACTGCAAATCAATACAAAGTTGTTCTGAGTGATCACCTTTATCCTATGATGAAACATTTATGTCCTGATGGGAGTGGTCTCTTCCAGGATGACAATGCCCTAATTCACAGGGCACAAGGGGTCACTGAATGGTTTGATGAGTATAAAAATTATGTGAATCACATGCTGTGGCCTTTGCGGTCACCAGATCTCGACCCAATTGAACACCTATGGGAGATTTTGGACTGATGTGTAAGACAGCGCTCTCCATTACCATCATCAGAATGCCAGATGAGGGAATATCTTTTTGAAGAATGGTGTTCATCCCTCCGGAAGTGTTCCAGAGACTTGTAGAATCAATGCCAAGGCTGAGGAACACCATTCTTCATAGCATATGATTCACATCATTTTCATATTCATCAAACCATTCAGTGACCTCTCATGCCCCATAAATTGGGGCACTGTCATCCTGGAAGAGACCACTCCCATTAGGATAGAAATGTTTCATCATAGGATAAAGGTGATCACTTAGAACAACTTTGTATTGATTTGTATTGATTTGCAGTGACCCTTCCCTCTAAGGGGACAAGTGGACCCAAACCATACCAGCAAAATGCCCCCCAAAGCATAACAGAGCCACCAGATCCCCTCACTGTAGGGGTCAAGCATTCAGGCCTGTACCAGTCTCTTGCTGTATGCCACACATGCACTTGCCCACTTGTTGAGAATATGGTGAAGGATGACTCATCTAACCATATCACTTTTTCCACATCTCTACCAGTGCCTATGATTTTGTACCATTGAACTCTCAAATATGCATTCATTTTTGTAATGAGGGGTTTATGCACTGCAACTCTACTATAATATCCCTCTCTATGTAATTGTCAACAGGCTGTTCTTGCTGACACAGTCTTATCACGTCCTGCATTGACATTCTCAGTCACCTGAGGAAGAGTTGCTCTTCTGTTTTTATTACATATCACACTAATGCACAAGCATCACGGTTATAAAATGTCCAACCCTATTTACCAATGTCTTTCCCATAGATCTAAAAGCAGATGTCACTTTGGTCACTGTCACTGAAACACCAGCCAGTTGAGCAGTCTTTGTGACTGAAGCTTCTGCCATCTGTGCCCCAACAATGAACCCTCTTTCAAAGTCACTTGGATCTTTTCCTCTTGCCATCTTGATACAAAATCAGTCTATCTATCTATCTATCTATCTATCTATCTATCTATCTATCTATCTATCTATCTATCTATCTATCTATCTATCTATCTAGACAGTAATAGCCAAGGTAATACCAATATTCTTTAGTTGGATTCATGAACTTTTTTCTGTGTATTTGATTGCCCCCTCACTTTCCTTCCTATAAATGTGTGTGATCTCAGTCCAATTGCAACTTCTCCTCTACAGTCAGTCAAAACACCCATGTGTTCCACCTTACATCTTGATGTATTCATACCGTCACTAAACTATGATCTCTCCAGACAGGAGAAAAAAAAATTAAATCATCACATCATATTTTTTACATTTATTGTGCTACTCTGAATAAAATATGACCGTCTCATATTTTGGTTTCATATCAATCATACCCACAGGTTATAACAAAGCAGTATGGTGTTGTATCAATGTTTCTGTTTGACATTATACTGTGAAATACTGCATTTCCTGCTTATTTGACAGCATCATGTGATCAGGGAATTCCCCTTGCATGAGAAGAAACCCTTTAAGACAGTGAACTCATATTCAGAGGTTTTGTTGGTTTGTTGAAACCTGTTGTTTTCAGTCAGAATTCCCCCTTTTAATATTCTTTCGTAGAATTTCATTAAGATTTGATTACTCCCCATCATTACTCTGCAGGATCTCTAAGACTGGTTGTAATTACTGCCAGATGTTTTGATGACATGAGAGGATGAAAATGGCTGCTAACATTAAAGAAGTTATTTGAATCTTGAGTCTCCAACTCTGCATGTCGTCTGGCCAAATCAGGACCAGCTGGTTTTGAATGCGTCCAACCGCAAGTGGAAGTGTCAGGCTTTCTCAGTGTTTAGTTTCAGTAAGTGGTTCAAAGAAACTGCTAAACCAGGTCAAAATGTCTGATACATGCAGGTGCCTATATTTCCATTTTACTCACAGTGGGTTTTCTATGACACATAGACAGCCATGTGGAAATTATTTGTGAAACAAATGTAATTATTACTAATGATGCACGTGCCAACTCATAAACAGCAAGTAAACTTGATTTGGTTTCTGGGTGAATTCACCCAGGTTTCAGGTTTCTTCTCATTTCCCTCCCTATTGCTCCAAATGACCAACACAGCTTTAAGTCTACCAATGCTTTTTTTTTTTATTATTGCCCAGATGTCATAGATTCCCTCTTGTTTTCAAAGTACAACAAAGAGAGCTCACAGACCAAAAACCCAATGGATCATCTTAAATAGCATGTTTATTGTGTTGTTTCTTTCCTAAGATGACTTACGAAGGAGTCCCATTTTGCCAGAATTGAATGTGTAGATATTATTGCACTGACTCCTGCTGTCATAATGGAAAAAAGTGAAAATACTCTTGTTTGAATCTAATAATTAGCTGCATGATTGAGTCACATTGAGGGACATAAAACCCAATGAACATTATTTAAAATGATGGATTATGCTATACATGAGTTGGTATGTTTGAGCTTTTTAGTGTATTTCTGAAACTAACAGGAACCATGAGAAATGAATTGGTTGGTTTTATCTAATGTCAGACTAAATGTCTTACACACAAGATCACAGCGGCTCAGATATGTATTTGAGTGAGGCCCAGATCAATTAAAATCATAACAAAGTAGGTTCAGATTTCAGTTTAGACAACAAATTGTTGTCGTCTCACACAGAGACACAGGCGATGTTCAAAATGGTCATGAGTTCCAGTATTGTTTAAGGACAAAACATTGGACTTTCTTGTTTTCAAGGCCCAGATCAGGAGCAGCAGAAGGTGGAGCCCCATCACACAGTGGTGTTTGGAGATGGAGACTGTGTCAAAGTTGAAAACAAGGTGAGAGATGTTCTCTGTATGAAGACCAGAGGTTTCCAAAGTGTTTCTATCATGCCCCTGTTTGGATGTCTTTCATCATATTGAATTTGACTAATGTGTTTGTTTGATGAGCATAACCTGTTTTATTTCCATCCCTGTTAAGTCTGTCCATCCTGTACTTCACATTTAATATTTCAATTTGAATAAAACTTGCTAACCTGAATCTTACTTGTCCTGCTAGCATCAAATCATTTTTGTGTGGTTATTCTTCCCAAATTAATCAGATAAATGTATTCTGCTCCACTTTTTCCCCCTGGTTTTGATACACCACTGATTAAGACCAGTGTTCCCCATCCTTTATGGCTCATTACCCCTTAAAATGAAGCTACTTGTGACCCGTCCTCACATGTTATAGTCTTAGTGTGGACATGAGATTTTTGCTTCTCAGATTATTCAATATAAAAGATTATTATGAGAAAATGTTAAAATATTTCACAAGAAACAAATCAGAGCTTAGATAAAACAAGACAACAAGTCTACAGGCATGCTAGCAGCAATGTGAGACCGATTAGCACTAAACACTGTTGAGGCCAATGAGGATGTCATTAGTTTTGCAGTTGTTTGTTCATGAATCAAAGTATTGGACAAATTAAAAATTTCACCAGAAGAAACGTGAATTAAACAGTGATTTAGACATCACAAGTGAAAGTCTGTAGCCAATTCTTCACATGCAGACAAAGTTGAGTACCATTTCCTCTTATTTTCTCCTCAGGACTTTGAAGTTTCCCATTTTGTGCTGATTGCTGGAGAACCAATCAAAGAGCCCGTAGTACAACACGGTATGTCATGTGTGTTATTCTCTCAAGTCACTGAACAAAAAAAATGTTTAGGAAGAAACAAACTGAACATAATCAATACCTACAGTGTAAAACTTGTCTATGTTGTGTCTGTTCTTCAGGTCCATTTGTAATGACCACAGAGGAAGAGATCAGACAGACTATCAAAGATTACCAGATGGGCAGAAATGGCTTTGAAAGGGCGATTAACTGGAGATCCAAGATCCGAGATTCTGTCTGAACACTATATGTTGCACTCTTGTCCCTGATACAGATGTTTGCCTTACTTGTTTGACATATTACTAGATATACTCCCTTCATGTTCAATGTGTGAAAATGTGCATATTTATTTTTCAGGATACGTGCTGTACATTCTTACAGGTCATTAAGTTTTCTCCAACCTCTGTTTTAACATGTTACATGTAGAAGAGCTTCATGTGGGAGTGGAGTTTGTAGTTTACCCCTTCTCCCTTGTAAAACATAGATTTTAGGGAAAATGTGCTTCTAACTGCTCTCCACTCCCCTTGTTAAATTTAAGGTTTATGACATTTTCCTTCTGCTGTTCAAGATAACACTGTAGTTCAGCTGGTATTAAATTCTGAAACAATGTTTTGTACAAGTTGCACACTGTTGTTATGAAAATAATTTAACATACTGTAAGTATGAAGGTTTTACAAATGTCTTGATGTTAAAGAAACATTCACGTAATTTATCCAGCTGCTGTAAAACAAAAGTAACCAGTTTTCCAGCTGCTAGATAACCTCTATAACCAAAACCTCCATAGACGTCATAAAAACATTGTTTTAAAAATGTTTTTGTGTTGTTTAATTGTTCTTAATTGTTACAAGCATTGTTTCTCAGCTGGCAGAAAAGATGCCCAAGCTGGGATTTCTCATTTGCATAGAAATTATGAATATTGTTCTCATATTTCCTCCATTATGTATATTCACAGCAGATTACATTAAGAGTCAAATGGGCCTGGATGGGCAAGTGGGTGGGGTGTCGGTGGGACAGGGGTGGTGCCGGCATCTTATTTCCCCCTCACGCGTTACAGAGGTCTGGATCACATTTAAAACACATGTTACTGCTCTTTGGCTGTGTGCGGTTTGGCAACTCCAGAGGAAAAGACATTGATAGGGGATTTAACAGGCAGGGGACTTGATCACTTGACAGACAAACAGGCAGACATTAGAAAAGAGAAGACGGGATCACACAAGCAAATAAAAAGGCAGGAGGACCAGCAGCAGCGGGAGAGACTTAAGGGCACACACCAAGACAGACACACTAGCTTCTCATAGAAACTTTCCCAGCAGTATCCCAGATCTTAGGGGAAGTATTTGTCTCTTCTCTTGCACCTCAGGGCCTTTTAACACGGACAAATCGCAGTAGAGCTGGTGAACCGAGGAATGACAGAGAGGAAGTTTAACATACAGATATTGTAACCATTGAAATTAGCAGTTTATGTGTCTGGGGAAGCCAAAAGTCTGCAGGCTTTTCAGGAAGTGGGAATATATAAAAGAAAAAGGTTTTTCAGGTCATCTAGTTCAAGGCTCTGAAATATCTCACAGGCCTTCAATCCATTTGGACAAAAGCGAGTGTGCTGATAAGAAGTCTTCAAAGGAATCTTTACTTAATTTTTTTTTTTCTGAGCTAATTTTCAGTTTCTAACTCCTAGTAGCCTCGTTACTTAACCGGACACCTCAGGTTCTGCATCAAAGCGTCAGCAGTAAGAGGTGCATGTTTTAAAGCCTCTTTAGCCCTCTCCATTTGGCCTACGGGTGTCTGGGTTGCTGTGACAGGTTACGTCTGGCTCAGACACACACACACACACACACACACACTCCTGCGCAGCTGGAAGATCAAGAGTTAGTGTTGCACATACCTGCGCTGAGAGGATTGAGTGTGTGTGGTCTGAAGGACTCAGCTGGTCTGGGAAACTGAGTCAGAGAGGCAGCCAGCTCTAAGTGGTTTCTTCCAGCAGTAAAAGGAAGACAACTTCATACTGCTGAGTGCTTCTCAGAGACAGCAAGCAGAGTCAAGGGGATGATGATGAAGACAAAACGGACTCTGTGCAGAATCTCCTGCTTGGTGACTCTGTTGGTGGAGCTGAACTGGATAAACGTGGGCCACAGCATGCACATGGGAGGAAGTAGGGTAAGTGTAGCATGAACCTTTATGCAATCAAGTGTAGCTTATATCTTAAAAAAAAAACTTATAAAGGCAGCAACTCAAGAAACCCCTTGAAATGTATTACTTTTTGTAGTCTATAAAGATGGATTTTGTTTCCCCTGGCGATAAGGATAACATAAATTTAGTATCTAAAACTGTCCATTGCATTTCTCTTAAATTGATTTCAATCTTTTTTTTGTGATTTTGTGTTTGTGCACACTTTGCAAGTGTAGCCTCTTCCCTCTTTTCCCTCACTATCTCATAAACCTCACACTTGACCAGTCGCTACCAGTGCCATACACTAACGTGCTAACTCTGTTCTGTCCCTTGGAACCATAATCAATATTAATCATGTGTGTGCTTACTTCTTGTAAAAGTAAATGAGTAAAAGAGGAAATGCATGTCAGGTAGTAAAATGCACACTGACATTGTATGTGCATCAGAGGGATTATTGAGCCACTTCACTCCTGTTCTTCTCGCCGCTACTTAAATCGATTGCCTTTATCTAACTGTCATTCATCTTCACTATTTTTCTCTCCCCATTCACTTTGTTAGTCTTTACCTCCCCTTTGATTCTGTCCCTCTCTGTTTCTCATTAGTGGGTCTATCCCCTGGTTGAAGTTGTTCAGGGGAAACCTCCTTATTTTCTGTTGTTGCTTCTCTGATTTAAGTGGAAGCAGTCAGTCAGCCAGCCCGCCCCACCCTGTTCTGTAACACACTGAATACATCAGAGGGCTCAGATAATTACAGTTGTCCAGCAGAAATAAAGCAAACATTGCGTAGACAAGTGCAATATTCCATGATTGTCCTCTCTGCTGTGCCTACACCCCCATTGTAGACCATCCGGTGTCAGGCTTTGGCTTTCCCGCCTCAAAAATGAGCCTTGGAAGTCCTAAATTTTAACCCCTGTCCCACTTAGATGAATCACACTCTTGCCCCTAAACCCCCTAAAAAATTTTCAACAAGTTAAAACAAAAGCAAAACAGTTTAAAAAAAAGAAAAAAGATTTATTTCACCAGGACACAAACATTATTACCTTACATTTCATGTTAAACAAAAAGTTAAACTTAAGCATTTGACTCTGCATAACTCATCCCGCACAAACCATAGACATCTAGTGTTTAAATCATCTACTCTGCTTCCATTTTGTTCTGGGTTATGTCATCATGGGAACTTTGCCCTTTGTGGTAGCATGACAGGTGTTTTTATGGTTTTCTCCCACCCCTGAATCACAGCTCTTCTACTCTAGGGAGAGGTGCCAAGGACAATCTGATACTGCATGCTGGTGGTTTAGGCATTATATGCATGTCATCCTTCTAGTACATAAATCCAAACTCTTTAGTGGCAGCGTCATGAGACTTTAGAGTGAGCAGTGTTTAGAGACGGAGAGGTTTAAGGGCAGACCAGAGCAGCTGTTGATAATCATACTCTGACTAATGGGTGTTACATCAGGCCAAGTGCTTCAAGTAACTCCACACTGAAGCGAAAGTCATATCAATTCAGCGTCAGTGTAAGACACATGTTAGTAGATAATGATGCGTGGTAATGTAGCTATGAATGCATTTAATTGTACCCAGTTCAGTTTTTTTATTATGTTTTACTTACTTGATTTTGCATGATAATTTTTGAAACGGTCTACAGCCTGTCTAGAAGTTCTGTGAGGCTGTACAAACAGAATTAATTGGAAATCCATCCGATAGTTGTCAAGATAGTTCAACTTAATCCAAAAACCTGCTGGTGGCATTAGAATTTAAGTCAAGGTATCAAAAAAAGGCCCTTGAATATCTACAACAGATTGTATCTACAAATCATAGTTACCATAGTTACCAAGGTATTCACTCAGAACCACAAACCTAATGTTGGCGCTAGAGGAAAAGTCAGAGATCACCAAAATCAATAGGATTCATCCTCTGGGGCCCATGGGTATATGTACCAAACTGCATGGCAATCCATCCAATAGTTGTTGAGATATTTCAGTCTGGAACAAAGTGATAGACAGACTGTTAGACATTATAGTCTCTAACATGTTTAAAGCTGGAGTGTGGGACTTGTACATATAAATGAATGTCCATTACATTCAAGCCCTTGCCAAATGAGCACACAGTGCTGATTAAGCCTATGACCACCAGATAAATCTCTCTCTATTTCACAGTATACAGAGTTTTTAAATCTGGAGTCTGGTATGACATTCCCGCGCTGGCCAAAGGCCACCAAAGCTAAGTATCCCAGGATACATTTCACACCAACCAACAGCGATGGCAGAGATTAAAACCGGGCTCAAACTACAGGAGTTTTGGAAAGATTTATCCCTGATTCACCCCTCCTGACAATTGGAAGAGAAATCTATTCTGGGACCTTGATTGGTACCGATGTCCAGCCCAGATCTGATAGATCAGATATCTGGTAATGTAAGGGGTTAAACTTCACTCCTAAACTTCAAGAAATGCTTTCAGACTTATCGGGGCCGCCCTGATAATTTCAAACATATTTGATATTTAGGAGCTAAAATCTGAATGATTACTGGATGGTCACTGCTTTCCGAGCGGGACCACAATAGCCAATGAGAGAGACAAGTCTACAAGGAGATGAGAGTGAATGAGAGGATTTTTGAAATGGCTACATTTCCTGCCTCTATGTTGGAACATGTTGACAGTTTTTTTTCACAATAGCACCAATGGTTTATTTTCATTATACCAAAACAATTCCAGTTAGTTAAAACCAGTTAGCTAAACATTAGTGCTACAAGCTAACGTTAGTCCCGGAGCAGCTGACAGTGTTGTCAAGCAACGGTAAATCTTCTAGCCCTTGAGGCTAACATTAGCTAGCATACTACTGTTGAGAGATATTAAAACTGACAGTTAAAATCTTACCTCCAGTTCTCGCTGAAGAACAGACAACGTGTGCTGACAGCGTCTCCCCAACCATTTTTCATCCAGACTTATTTGGCCTTCTGCTTTAGTTTTTTTCTTACTGCATAGTATCACTAAAGCAAGTTGTTGCACCATGTCAGTCTTCATTTTGTTTATGTCTGCTTCCCCATGAGATCACGTGAGATCACATGAAGGGGTCATTACTCCCTCTGGCACGATCATCTTAATAATATCCTTTAGTGTGTGATGTGCAATTATTTTCAAATCTTGCAGTGCGTGCATCCTTGAGATTAGAGAGAACATTTGTGAAGTTTTTCCTGTGCTGCACATGATGCGTGATTGGTGTTGCACAACTCTGTCAGATTTTAAAAAGTTAAATAAATGTGTATTTTTTTAGGGACCCAAAAGACATTCAAAATTACATCAAGTGAAACTATGAATTAATGGAGGAGGTTTTTCATATGTATGACTCACTGTGATCCCTGCAGGTAATTAAACAGTGGGAAAGGAAGGTGCGGTCAGCCTCCAGCCTTGATGAGCTGCTGAGGCTTGCGGACTTTCCTGACTGGAAGTTGTGGAAGTGTCGTATGAGGCTTCAGCAGCCAGAGACCCAGACAGAGACCCTATCATCTCCACCTTCAGCAGGGTCACATCGCTCTACACGCTACGCTGCCGAATCCTACAGCTTGGAGATACTTAGAGGTTGGATAAAACATACAGCACGTGTTCAAGTGTTCAAGTCTGTGTGTATATGTGTGTTGTGAACATTGTCTGTCTCCCATTTAGCCATAGATGAAGAGTGGCAGCGGACTCAGTGCATGCCCAGGGAAACGTGTGTCGACGTAGCCAAGGAACTGGGCACCGACCCCTCAATGTTCTTCAAGCCTCCCTGTGTGTCCGTCCACAGGTTTGTTGAACATTAGTCTGACTCACAGGATGTAGACTGTGGGTATAAGCCTGCCATTGGCAGACTATTTCAGTCAGAATTCTCCTCCTCTTCCGCTATCTGCGTGTTACAGTTTTCAAAATGCCTGTGAAACAACAACAAACTTCGAATGGTTAAAAAGAAATACAGACAAGCTAGTGTTTTTTTTCCCCCCATAGCATGATAATGGGTTCAGCCAGACCTTTCTCCAGTGCTGACACAGTGCTTAAATCAAGTGTGGAGATAGATCTGGCTATGTGAGACTAGTTGAACATGAAACCAGATGCAGAACTGGGAACACTTTGCACACTTAGGCTAATGTTAGCTACTTTAGCTAAATTGTGCCCACGGGGGAGGTATCATAATCAAGTAACATTAAACCTACTGAAAAATCACAACAGTAGTATAACTGTGAATCAATAGTATACAGCAGTATAACTGTGAGTCACAGCTGTCAATGGCAGACATCAGAGCTACTATAAGTCTTCAAATCTTATTAATTGAGCAATAATTTCCAAAATGACCACCAGCACACTTATTAGAGGGCCCAAATTTAGCGATTGAGACCATAATGACTCAATTCAGTTGAAGCCAGGGATGTTTTGGAGCCAGCATCTAGCGGCTGTTGGTGGCATTGAAACATTGCTGCAAACAACAAGAGCCCATCAAAAACATATTGTGTTTAATATAATACAGCAAATCTCTTTTTATTTCAGCTCAAAACAATTTATAAAACCATTTTCATATGATGTATTAATCATATTGTTAAAGGTATAGTTCTGCACTTTGGGAGATGCTCTTATTTGCTTTCTTGCCAAGAGTTAGATTAGAAAATCAATACCACTTTCATGTCTTTATGCTAAATATGAAGCTTTTGCCAGCTGCTGGTTAGCTTATAGCTTAGCATAAAGGCTGGAAACAGCTAGCTTGGCTCTGCCAAGCGAACAATTCTCCCTACCAGCACCTCTAAAGCTCACTGATTCACATGCTCTATCTAGTTTTTTAAGTCTGTACAAAAACGGAAGTGTAAAAATGACAGGTAGTGGTTTTATGGAAAGTTATGTGCTGGACTACGGTATATATCTTGGCTGGGTGCAGTAACCGTCTGCTGGCTGTAGCTTTATATTTATCATACAGACATGAGAGTGGTATCAATCTTCTCATCTAACTTTTGGCAAGAAAGCGAACATTGTACATTGATTTATTGGGATGATTTATTTTTATCAGTATTCATATGCTGTAGATTCAGTTTAACCTCTGACCAAACATGATCTTTTAAATATAGAAAAATCCCATAGTTACAACCTCTCCTCAGAATAAACTACAACAACCCACTTTATTTTCTATATTTTATGCCATGCATGTCACTTTACCCAGATGTGAATTTGTTTTCCTACTGACAGGTGCAGTGGCTGCTGCAATCAAGAGGGCGTCACCTGCAGAAACACAACTACTGTATTTGTCAATAAAACTGTGAGTGACTAAATCTCAGACAACCAAATATCCTTTTGAGTTTTGAGTATTGGATGTTACATGGTACAAACAGCACTTGTTTTCAGCAGTCAAAAGCTCTTACACGGATGTGCGTGTGTCTGTGTGTGATTCTGTGCATTTCAGGTCCTTAGTGTGATTCCATTCAAGTTTGTACCAGAGCCTGTGCTTATAAAAGTAGCCAATCATACTGAATGCAGATGCATGGAGCCTGCCATAATACGACGTAATGCTCAACCTCACAGGAGCAGTGGGTGAGTCCAAAATTTCCGTCAGTCTTATTTTCCAACTGAATTTAGTGAGATGTTTCTTTTTTTTTTAAATTTCTGTTCTAATCCATCTGGTTTTTTCGCAGCTGTTCTCCAATCGGACAGCTGTCAGAGGCAGAGGACTCCAGGAGACTTTGTGCCAGTGGCTTGATTTGGGATTGCTCAAGTGACAGATGCATACCTTACCCCTCCAGCAGACCAGGTGTGTGTTTGGAAATATATACTGTATATAGAAAGGCTTGTTGGATGTGTGCCCCAGTTGTTGTTTTTTAAGGTGTTCAAAACATCATATTTTCAGATTTTATGTTCAACAACTGTACTTTAAATAGGAATTCAAAATTATGACACTTTGATCCAGACTGAAATATCTCAACAACTATTAAAGGCTCAAAACTTCGTAGAGACATTCTCGGTTCCTAGAGGATGTATCCTAATAACTTTGGTGAATGCTATAGATGAAAAGTCCCTGACTGAATTCCCATCAGTCTCAGTTATACTCTCTGTTTAGTGCTAATTAACTAAACTACAATGGTAAACAAAGTTATACCTACTAAACATCAGCATGTTAGCATTTAGCCCAAAGCATCACTGTGCCCAAGTACAGTCTCACAGAGTTGCTAGCATGGCTGTCTTCTGTCTTGTCTGTTTTAAAAAAGCACTAGCGATGTTGTGATCCAAAATCCAGCCCCATATCTAGATCAGGTGTTTAACACTAGTTTCAAAGTATGACCAGTGTTGTATGGTTATAGTACGCACTATGGAACATGAATCCCTCAAAATATCATTAATTAGTCCTTAATTTACCCCTGAAAACATGCCATATGTTTAGTATGGTAGCCAGAGATCCTTTAATTTGTCCATTAATTTGAAAAGCCCTTAATTTTCTGATTAAGTACAATTAAGGATAAAAAAACAACAAAACCTTAAAATGGAGCAAAACTCATGAAAACACCTACTGAATTTTCCCCTTTATCAGAAAATTAAGGCATTTTAAGATATAAATTAAGATGTGGTTTTCATGGTTTTTGTACCATTTTAAAAGGCTTTTGCTTAAACTGTTCAAATAACCCATTAAAAATACCTTAACTTAACTTAAAAACCCATTAACAAATATCTTAATTCCATCATTACTAATGGGTAAATTAATGGAATTTTAAGGTAAAAAAAATTAAGAGATTTGTTTTCATAGAGATGGAGATTCAGCTAACAAGATGAAAATTAATTTCTTGTACTTATACTGTCTTTGTGAGTTGAATAATCATTTTTACTTCTTGCTTAGAGTTTCCACTCGGCTCATGGATGCCTGACTGTGAGATAGATGTAGAGCGCTGTGACTGTCTTCCGAGACCTGAGCCGATTCGCCAGCCAAGGCCGATTCATCGTTGTCATCTCAACTCTTCCATCTGTGCCCACAAGCACCAACATTTCGATCAAGCCTCCTGCAGGTAGGTGCCAGAGAGAGACTTTGATATAATGATGCTCTTGTCTGACGATATTTACTGTAGACATGTCCTCATCATTATCATATACTGTAAGTGGTAAGAAAAACGGAAATACTGAGAGGAAAATTTTTATCAGGAATTATTAAACATCAGCTGGGGATAAAAGAATCCAGTATAATTAAAGGGTTACTTTACCACACTCATTAAATATTGATAGTTTATTTTCATTTGTGTGCCTATCATTATCGAACCATCAGCAGAAAATGCTCGAATGGTTTTGGAAACATAAGTGGCCTCTCAGACATGACAAACTGAATAAACAAGGTGATTGTTTCCTATCATTTCCTCTTGCTGAGTTCCACTTCATCCAGACAGAAGACTTTATGAGGTCTGTTGTGTGTAAATTCATGCACATTTTTTAATTGATCCCTCTTTTATTCATAGATGCAAGTAGCCCAAGTAGAAGTCCTCTGGTGGAATAAATTACGACAACCTGCTCGCCAAGGATGTTTGGAGGCAGAGAAAAAAAAGGCTCATAATTTATTTACAATCCTATTTATGCCGATCACTTTAACTAATTAAGATGATATTAACTCACATGACCATGTTAATTAATTTTTTTAACATGCTTTCCTTTATGTTTCAATCAATGTGTAAAGTTTATGATTTGTACATTTGTTCTTTGTGCACTGAACATGTAGTTTATATTAAAAGATTATTTTTTATAATTTGAACTTGTTATGAATTTATGGATTATTGTTCATCTTCTGGCAGACTTTTCACCAGTATTCCTCTGTTTTTAATCTTCATTTCTTCTTGTTATTCAAAATCACTGAGTACAGAACTTTGCCTTTAGAGGCTGCAAAACACAACTTGAGACAGAAAAGTTTTAAGCTTGTTGAATGATTTGAGGGCAACAAAGGGCTGCTAAATTCTGTCATGAAAAAAGAAGTTGTAAACTGAGAAATGCCAAGTAAGTAAGTTAAGTCTGGTTACTTCAGTAAGACATTAACGCTGATCTTGTTCTTTTAAATTTCATTTTCAAACAGAGTCTATAAAAATATCCACCCTATTTGGAAGTTTTCATGTTTTATCAATTTACAGCTTTTAATCAAAGCCTTGTGCCTTTTGTGACTCTGATCAACAGAAAAATGCCCTTTAAAGCCAAAGTGAAAACAGATCTCTGCAAAGTGATCGAAATGAATGACAAATACACAAAATGCACGTTTGCGTAAGTATTCACCCACTTAATGAGACACACCTAAATCACCACCGATGCAGCTAATTGGTTTTAAAAAGTCACATAATTAGTTAAATATAGATAAGCTGTGAGTAATCAATGGGTTTTAATTGATAGTAACTCTGTGAGGATGGAGGGTGAGGTGAATGCATCAAAGTGCAGGAAAACCTGATGCAGTCTACAAGAAACCTTCCACTTGGAAGAAGATTTGTTTTCCAGCAAGACAATGAGCCCAAGATTAAAGTCAAAGCTACACACGAATGGTTTAAAAACAACATAAATGATCATGTCCTGGAGTGGTTTACCGAGAGTCAGGAGATGATGTGGCAGGAACTGAAAAAGGCTGCTTACTGTTTGCTGTTCGTGCAGCCTGACAGAGCTTGAACAGTTTTGCAAAGAAGACTGGAAGAAAACTGCAGCGTCCATACAGTATATGCAAAACCTGAACAAGACATTTCTTCACTGACTCAATGCTGCCAAAGGTGCATCTATTAAATACTGACTTACAAGGGGTGAATAACAAGTATTTTGTGTATTATAATTGTCATAAATTAGAGATATGTTTTCGCTTTGACATTAAAGATTATTTTTTGGATAAAAAGCTACATTAAATCTACTTTTATTCACTGTTATAAAACAATAAAACATGGAAACTTCCACGGGTGGGGTAATAATTTTTCATAGGCACTAAACAAGAAATGTCTCTGCTGCCTTGCTATCCTTTCTGTATCCGAGAAAGCTTTTTTAGCCAGATGGTGGCAGAGGAGATCGAAGTCTACACCTGTGTGTGTTTTGAAAAGTATTTGAGTCTCCGGGCAAGCTGCATCTCTCTAATAGTGTTTGAAAACCTGCAGCAGCAACAGCAGAAGACAGAGTGGACTGTAAATACGACTCATAAAACAGGACCGTCATTGTAAATGTGTTTATTTTACTGGTGTTGCTTGGTGAATGTATTGATTTCCAGTCTGGTGTTCCCACCTCAGCAGTGCTGCTGATCTATAAGATGTAAACATTAAAGGGTACAGTATATGTTCTTCATCATTTTGTTTGCATCACAAGTGATTTCACACCCATCATAAAATGGCCAGACCCTAATGTGTCAATGTAATCATTTCTCAGAGCTCTGAGACAGGATAACATTAACAAAGATGTCTAAAAGCAACATTACAGTAAGCAGCATCTGTGCTCTTGCTCCTCTTTCATGACAGCCCCACTCTGTCTTTCAGGTCCATACAGGCTGTTACCAAGGTCACAATAAAATGTATCAGTTGGAAATGACAGGCAGACACCGAGTAGAAGCTGTCACCTTTTTAGTCCTCTCATTGGATTAAGCTTGTAACTCCGAGACTGATCCTTGTCCATGTGGTAATAGAACTAAAATGAAAATATAAATTTCTATATATTTCACGAAATGAAATTTAAATTATTATTTTAACACTTTACATTGCAGATTATATAATGATATAAACTACTAAAGAGGCCTGAAGTTACAAGGAGGTTTGTCTCCCCCTTGCTGTACTGTTTGTGTACTGCTGTTTCCTAACATGTACTCCCGTTTTCTCACTGTTACATCATTGAAAATTCTTTTTTTTTTTACACTGTTAAAAAGAAATTATGAGAAGAATATCCATCACTGTGTGTGACACTGTGTGTCCCATTTATGTTTTGTTTGGATAACATTTATTTTTCATGAAGGGAAAAAATAAGCAGAGCCATATATTGAAAATATGAAACTAAGAGATAAATCTAAAGGTATGAGACTATGATTTCCATTAATTTGAGAACAACTGAGCATAAACTTAAAAAAAAAAATACAAAAATAAATAAATATAGATGATATTTAGAATACAAACTGTTTGCACTGAGGAAAAGCTACATGCTGTAGTAATGGGGAAATATCATTTGTGGAAGGTCTATTGACTCTAATAATATGATTATATTTACATTTACCAAGCCTCACACTTATTTTTTAAATTATGCTTGGCTTGTTTTCTTGATCAATGTGATTTAAATTGCTATTTGTTTTATTGTTGCTGTTGTGTGAACCCCAAGAAGACTAGTGACCACTTTGTCAGAGCGAAGGAGGATCCAAATAAAGAATGAAGAATGAGAGGTGATGATGATGACAATGATGATGATGATGATACAATCTCCACTGGAATATCTTTGCATGAATCACACTAACTCATACTGACCCTTTACACAGCCTCTGAGTTCAACTTCTATCAGAAACAGGCTGTTTTAGCTCCTGTCTCTTCAAAGGGATAGTTCTCATTTTTTGAAGTGTTGTTGTATGATGTAGTTATCCATAGTCAGTGTATGGGAGTGTAGGAGTATTAATACTTTATTAATGAATTACCTCATCATTAGGGCACCACCTCCTTTTTGGTTAGGATTTGTTAGTGCCAAGAGGGAGCACTAACCCTTGTTCAGTTTAATCAATGAATCAGTCTCATAGTCTCGACATCAACCCTTGATCACAAAGCCACGTTATGCCTTACTGTTGAGGTCGTCGTGGTCGAGGCGTCATCTTGGCAGGTCCAGGTTGTTTGACGCAGCATCACCAACGGTGTTGCAGTGGAAAAGCCTGTATCAGCTGTGGGCTGTGGCGCATCTCAGTGGATGCAGAGGTGTTGAATGCCAGTAAAGAATCAAGACGTTTCAGGCTGCTCTGAAAGAGTCTTCAGGCCAGCTTCACTTCTGGGTTGCAGTCTTGCTCTCAGAGAGCAGTTTCAAGCGTTCTTCTTCTTCTTTTTCTCCTTCTTCTTCTTCTTCTTCTTCTTCTTCTTTTTCTTCTTCCTCTTCTTCTTCCTCTTCTTCTTCTTCCTCTTCTTCTTCCTTTTCTTCTTCTTCTTCTTCTTCTTCTTCTTCTTTTTCTTCTTCTCTTTCTCTTTCTCTTTCTCCTTCTCCTTCTCCTTCTCCTTCTTCTTCTTCTTTCAACCAAACTACTTGTCTAATTTAACTACTAAAATATGATTGTTTATGAAGTTAATGGATCACAAGTTAAACACTTAAAATACAAATACATGGTTATTAAACATTCATTAACTCTTCACAGAAGGGAATTTAACTCTTGTCAATAGAGGAGCAGTATTGTTACCTGTTAGTATAAAAGGATAATACAATCTAAGTCTTCTATCTCTTTAGTAGGTAGTCATACACCTATGAAAGTTATACTGTTCTTCTTGTATTTACATGACAAATAACATGATATAAGTTACATGATGATTAGACATTTAATTTACATGAATTTCAGGTTTGTCTCAGATTTGAAAGGGGCTTCACGAAGTCCTCAGGAGTGTGGATTTGTTTATGGCTTTGGTGATAAGAGCCTGTCTTCCATCTATAAGGTGGGAGTTGTTTTTCTCCGGTCCAAGTGGCCTTTAGGGTCATTTCATGCTTTTAGTTCGTGTCATAATTCAACTTATCAAAATCGTTTCCAGGAGGTGATCAAACCCCCACTTGGAGGGTTACAAAGGTCAGTTCTGCAGGCCGAGGGTCTGCTCTTACAAACTTAGGAATCCAAGGAGTCTGTCCCTGATTTTCCTTAAGAATCAAAGATTAGTTAACAGAATTAAAGAACAAGCGGTTGTCCTCCTTCAGGAGTCAGCACCCCCGCAGTTTGGAGAAGCAGACAGGAGTACCGGCACAGAAGCTAAGCAATATACTGCTGTGACGAGGCCAGCAGCTCACTTTTAGCCACCTAAAAAAAATCAATATCAGTTTAAGTGTACGCTATATTTAGAATATTTTCACCACTTTACCTTGCCATCAGACAGCCCTTTCCTTTGGCCTCCCTCCCAAGAAACCCACTCTGCTCTGATCGGAAGTTCTTGGAAGCTGCCTCTCATCAGACATATACATCAACAAACCATGCAACAAACTATAGTAGTATGAATTCACAACTTTTTCTTGTTCTTTACTCAAAATTTCAACTTCTCAAATACGTCTGTACATGTTTGAGCCGATATCTGATCTGAAATATGACGCACACAAAACATGGAAAAACCTTAGCAACAATCTTAGCACCAAAGCTAGGGATACACGATATTTGATTTTTTGCCGATATCCGATATGTCGATATTTCCAACTCACGGTGGTCAATTGCCAATGTCGATACCGATATAGGCACATATTTTTTTCCAGCTGGCTGAGGAGACTATTATGCATGCAAGCATAGATTGAACTAAGTATGATCAAGAAAGACAATATATGAAGGAAGAATTTAGGTAGACTGGAGTTCAGGAGCTCAGCCATAAAACTTTAATGAACCTGCCAAGTGGGTGGAGCAGTAGAGTTTTCTTTGAGTTCATTAGACAGACAGGATTAATGTGTAGGATTTAATCTCTGGTGGCGGTAATGCACCTAAGCGGGTCTGACGGGCATCTTAAGTGAAGTGGAGCCTGCGTGGGAAGCACCGGGACCATCAGGGTGAAACAGTCCGTGGAGGGAAGCACAGTCAGGTGGCGGAGGTGAAGGCAACAAATCGGCCTCTCATAATCGGCAGAAATGGCCGATACAGATATTTCATTTTAGAGCCTTTATCGACCGATACCAATGACATGCCGATAATATTGTGCATCCCTAACCAAAGCCTATGGAACGTACTGCTGTTTATGGGCATGAGTGACAAGCTGACGTCAGCTTGTCAGTAAAGTAGAAAAAACAATCACAAACAAAACGTTCTACATATGTTCACCTCAAGTTTTGGAACTGTGACCATGTTTAGTATAGATATTCAACATTACAAAATAATATAAATAACAGGAAATCAGAAAAAAAAACTTTAATATATCATTCTTACTATCATGGTGTGACTTTGTCTCAAGGTAAAACTCACTGCAAACTGAAACATGGCATAAAGGTCTGAAAGAAGACTCACTTTGCTCTACTGAAGGACGATTACAGATCAGATGTAAGAAGGCTCCCATGTCACAGATTCTTAATCTGAAGGGGATACGTTTCCTATGAAGTGACATGAAGACATTCAGTCCACTGATGTTCTTTGACAGTTCTGAAATGCATGGTTGGTTAGCACATAAGCGAACAAGGGTGCCAACCACATATGGATCAATACACTGCTCAGTGAGCAGTTACAACACCTACACTCAACACTGACCTTTAAGATGACTGAATTACAGTTTTAGGACAGCTGGAGGTGTTTCTGCTTTTCATTTCTTTCCTCTTATGGAGAGAGTTCTGAGTAGTCTCACTTCCTGTTCATATGACAAGAGAAAACTTTCAATAGAGATATGACGCTGAAACTCAAAGTTCAAACTTCACGTGACTCATTGAGACACACTTCCCTCTCTCTATCTATTACTTCACCAAGTTTTTCGAAACTAACAGAGAGGAAGGAGAGGTCATGTATGTTGTCACAAATGCATTCACATGTTGAAACACGCCATAAATAACAGATTTATTGTTTTACTGCTGTGTGATAATATGTGATATGGAAACTTGAAGCCTCCAGCGCACACAGACTGAGATCTGACATTTCAGTGAAGTAGGAGACATCTTGTGCCTAATAGTTAAACTTTTGAAATGAAAAATATTGAATATTTATAGATATATATAGGGATATAGGGACATGGAGGAGGTGCCATTTTAAGGATTTTTAACTTGTTAATTGAATCTTTTGTGTAAAACCCATATCAGACAGAAATTATTCAAAGCAGAGTACCTTTAAATGTCTTTAAACATGTCTGGAGGGGATCTTTAAACAATTAATGAACCTAACTGATTACGAAAATCATTAGCATTATTCATCATCATATTTAAACTTGATGTCATATTTGCTGCTGTAATCCTGCAGGTGCAAGTATGAGAGGTGGCAATGCAGAATTCCTTCAGTGAACAGTATCATGCTGGAGTTATAAAAGCAGAAAAAATCTTGAATTCCTGAAGGAAGCGGAGAATTGTGCTGGATTCATCTTGAGTCCCTGCAAAATGTATCTAGAATTTCTGTTGGATTCCTTTTAAATTCCTAAAAAAATTCCCTCTTGAACCTTAAAAGTCCTGCATGAAAACGCAACTAGAGCTACAACTAACAATTATTTTCATTATCGATTAATCTGCTGATTATTTTCTCAACTAAACAAGTTTAGTCTGTAAAATGTCAGAAAATTGTGAAAAATGTCTGTTATAATTTCTTAGAGCTCATGGTGACGTCTTCTAATGTCTTGTTTTGTCTGATTAACAGTTTAAAATACAAAGAAATTCAGTTTCCATCATGTATGACACCAAAAAGCTTCAAATACTCACATTTGAGAGGCTGCAACCAGCTGTTTGGCTTTTTTGCTTAGTAAAGACAAAAACGATACTTCGATTATCACAATAGCTGCGATTGATTTTTTGTGTCAATTGACTAATCGATTAACTGACTAATCATTTCAGCTCTAAATACAGGACTTTTAAAAAGGCCATGAAGTGACCTTTTTCTCCTTTAGGGCATTTTTAAAGGGATTTCAAACATGTGCTAATATGCTTTTATTAGTCTCAACTAAACCCTGTTCATTTAATTTGTGCTCCTTTCATTCCTTAAATTAAAACGATAACGACAAATCCATATTTACATTCCAGACTTCCCACAGAATGAGCGCGACTATAAAGATGACATGTTAAGTAGATGGTTGAGACCATGCAGGACAGAAATTTGGAATGGTGCTCACACCATAATTAAACAAACACTATCCAGACTGAATTATACACCCACTCATCACAGCCTGGGCATAATCCTCACCCTCTGTGAAACACCAAATTAGGACATTACGATGTGATACGGTGACTGTAAACGTAGCATGTGACAGTGCAGAATAATTATGCCCAGTGAAACCAGGGGTGCAGGGACTATGTGTTGTATACACAGTCAACAGGACTAAGACTCTTAATATAACCAAAGTACAAAGACGACTATGAGTATCCACCTTCACTATGGAGTACAACCTCAAAATGATGTAGAAAGAGATATAGAGCACACTAAACTGTCTGCCATTTTTATTGATTTTATAGATTTTACATTATTTTTTTTTTTGATCAGTGAGAGAAATACATGGTGCAATATGTTTAAGCTAAACACCAACAGTTTGAACCTTCTGTAAATACATATAAATTGCATTAACACACACACAACTACAAAAAATATAAACACACATTATTAGTGTAATCCAAATCACAAATATGATTTCTAATGCACACATTTACATTCACTGTTTATTTTTCACACTGTGTGCAACTGATACACAGATCAATAAACATTCTGTAACCAGAGAACAACATTTAAATACATCTCTGAACTTCACAGTTATCACAGTATCTGACATCTAGAAATATTGTACATACACAGTGACAGGGTGCAGGCAGAATAATATATATCAATATTAAGCTGAAAATACACTAATATAAAAAGAAACCACACTCTCCAGCACAATGATTGAACTTTTGTCTTTTGGTGACATCACACACCATAATCTGGTGCCAAAATCATAACAAAGTACAATGTTTATGATTTAGGGGGGTTTATTTTACTTAATTTAAGGTGTCATAATCTTGATGATCTTATTCTTAGACTGACATTGTTTTCTTCTTTGTTGATGTTTTCACTTACATACAGCATATACTGTACATGTAGCTTCATTAGAGATTATTTTTGTTCACAGAAGCAAAATGCAATCCTTTCATGCCTCTCCTCTCTCAACTTCTGCCAAACACTGTACCTCTGTCAGAAGTTGTAAGCTTGATGAAACCCATCAAGGGACACTCAACCAGTTTTACACATGGAGTTCAGTTACAGCCTGCGGAAACAGTTGAATAATGTCCTCTGTCGCTATGGAGGAGGTTTGCCACATCTAAATAAATACCCCTGATTCCAGTTATCTCAGTTTGGGCTTGGAGCCTGCAACACAAACGCGAGATGTGCAGTTTGAAACACAGGCACAGGGTGTATGTCAGAGATTTTATTGTGTTGCATTATGGCGAGGGTCTACCCCATTTCCTAGAAATTACATTTACATATTACTGATTTGCAACAGGAAATACTTTTTAATAGGCTAGAAACACAATGCCCCATGGGTGACATTTTTAGCAACACAATGAAGAAAGTTTGTTAATTTTCGTATCTGGCATATGCAGATAGGTTCAGTAGAGACTGCAAAACATTACCTGAAAATTCATTTGTTTGTCCATAATATCTACTCTAACTATGGCTATGTTCAGGCACACACACAGACAGTGAAGGTTAGGGAAAGATTGTGGGTTTGGTTTAATAGGAAAAAATTCCACAGTGACTTGAAGCACGAGACATTTACAGTTTACAGACAGTTTATTAACATTTAACCAAAGCAACCATCTTTCTCTAACTTCTACTCGAATATCTTTGCATGATTTACAATTCAAAAATCTCCCTGTTTATCTTATACTGGCCCTTTATGCAGCCCCTCAGTTCAACCCACTTAAACCCATTCTGTTCTGATTGGACAGCTTCTGGAAGCTGTCCCTCAGTGGTTCGGGAGGGTAAACAACAGCAGTAGTAGGATTTCACTTCTCTTTCTCATTCGCTCAAATGTATCCGCACATACTCAAGCCTGAATCAGATCCAAGTGGCCAACACGAACAACCCAATGGACAACCTTAGCAACAAAGGTTACGGAATGAAAGGATGTTCGTGGGCATGTGCGAAAAATCTGTCATCATCTCGAGAGCAGGTTAAAGCCTGAGCTTTTGACTTGCAGGGAGCATTTTTACATATGTTCATCTCAAGTTTTGGGCCTTTGACTATGTTTAACATAAATATCAGACAGCTTAACAGCATATAAATGACATAAAATCACAAAAACCATGATATGTCCCATGATATATGCTGTTGTTGCCTAAATCTAAACATATGTGGGTCTCAGTCTGCACTGTTGAAGAACTGAGCTTTTTACACTGACCCTCCACCTGACTGCCACCATGACCTCCACGTGGTGCAAAAATGTAACACCTGCTTTGATGGATTAAAGATTGCCCGTGAACATAATCCAGGCAACATTTGTGTTTCCCATCAAGATGTAATTGGGGAAAAAAATTAGTTTTATGTATGAAATTGTAATTTGTTAGGGAGAGACAGGAAAATGTAGGATCCAGTGTTGTTGAGTTTGACCAATACTCGTAGTCATAGTCGGGATATACTGGCCTCTGGTGCTTGGATTCTGAACACTGTCTCTCAAGTCCCCAAACTTTATAGAAATGCAATATTTAATCGCTGGAGTAGCCTTTTACAGTACTACTACTATGTATCTTTTTTATATTTTGATGAATTATGTAATGTTCTTATGATCAAAATATTTTGTAAAATAATTTTGACTATATTCTTTTGTTTGCATAATTGTATGTCCAGACACACACACACACGCACACACACACACACACACACACACACACACACACACAGTCATGTTTCCATCACTTCAGAGGACATAATATTGACTTACATTAATTTCCTGAAGACTTATCCTAACCTTAACCATAACCACCACATGCCTAACCCTAACCTTAACATAACCCTACATTAACCTTAACCTTAAACCAAGTCTTCACTCTAAAATTAATGATTTACATTAAGGGGACTTACTTTTTGTCCCCATAAGGACAAAAAGTAAAAAGTGAGGAATACAGACACATACACACACACACACACACACACACACACACACACACACACACACACACACTTCCCTCACACACAATCCTCCTGATAGCCCTGCCTGCCATTTATCATGCTCAGACTTGCCATGGAGTGATGTGTGCTGCGGACAGAGGTGACACGTGTGTTGAAATGTGTCGGGCTCTGCGAGGAGTGCTTGAGGATCATACGGCAGCAGCAGCACAGCTGCTGGTTGAACTGCTTCTGGAAGGTCTTGCTCAGCAGATAAAGGGCAAATGGGTTGAGGCATGAGTTGGTGAAGGCCAGGATACGCGCTACGACGCTGCACACAAAGTGAACCAGCGAAGTGTCAACCTAGTGCAGGGGAGAGACAGAGGACGAAGAAAGAGGGTTGAGAAAATTTTTTCTACAAGATTATAAGATGGAGATACAGATACAGAATAGAGATGTGTGTATACAAATATGAATACACTATTCAGATACAAAACACCTCCAGACACCTCATACCAACTTTCATCTGACTTTCATCTTTTCATCTTGCTCACTGAGCTATAATGGCCCATTTTTTGTCAAAAGTGTTCACATTTATTTGTCAGACACTTCAGACCAACTTTTTATTCATCTGCGGCTCATCCCGTTATCTAAACAACCTCCAATTTTGAAGAGAAATCATGCTATGCTGTCATAGCCTACAAGGAATCATCACTGCCATACAATTACAAAGTACAACCTTTTGAACTTTGCTAATTTTGTTTACCTTGCAAACTCATTATCTTACAAGGCAGTTTGACTCACAAGATCACAACATCATGAGATCATGTAGGAATCCATCTTGTTACGCTTCAAGTTATGCACTTGTGTCTGAACCACCATTGGTTTGGACCAATCAGCATCCTATGAGGATTCTTGCGTGATCTTGCAAAGCCAGCTGCCTCGCAAGGTGAAACGATGGTAGACGATGATAGACAAATGGTTCAGCCAATCACCTGCCAAGTATTTTTTGAAAATTACCCACAATCACATTAATAGTAAACAGAGAGTATTTTATCTTATTTTTTGTGTGATGTAATACTTAAAATGGATAGTGCTTTTAGTGTTGTATGACATAATGTTTATTTACTATACTCCTATAGGAATTGTAACATTTGATACTGTAACTAATTTGCCTGCCCAGGGACTGCTGATGAAATTTAGCTATCTAGCTAACTCTGGGACAGTCAATGACTGTCCATTGTCCCTGATGATGCATCAACTATATATATATGCCAGACACAGTTCTGACTTGTACTTTCCTCTCCACTATATTTATTTATTTGACAGTTAACAGTTACATAGCTGATTTATGACTAATTAATGTAGGAACATGGCTATAATATTATACTACAAGTGTTATTGTATATTGTATATGTTATTGTTATGTTTTGTATGTTTGATGGACAGCTAAATGAGGAGTATAAATGGCAGTAAAAAGTAATTGATTTTTATAAGCCCTGCCCACTTCAGGTATAAATATGATTACAGATTCTAATGGAAACATTTTTGTGAAAAAAAACAGATATAGATAGTATCTTTGTGAAACACAGCTGGTGTATACAAACAGATAGAAACAAGTGTACTCCGAAATAAAGAGAAGTGCTTTCTGTCTACCTGGGAGTAGTGATAGGAGCGGTATAAGTAGATGGCATGACTCGGTAGCCAGCATACTGCAAAGAGGCCAACAAACACCAGCACAGTCTTGGCCAGTCGCTTTCTTGATTCAACCTGTTGGTTGTAGAAAAAAACTTCAAAACCAAAGAGCAACTCTGTTGGATGATTGATTAATCATTATTTAATAAAAAAAAAACAAAAAAACAAAACTCAAAGTAAACAAACTTGCACTGTAGCCCACCAGTCATGGGCGGACAGGGTGTTATTAGCAGTGGTACTGAGGAGTAAGGACTACACCAACATCTAAATGGACCAAAGTGATGTTTTCAGGTATGTTTACATGTTTGATATTCTGCAGCTGACCAGCTAATTAGCTTTTTCACCTGCTAACTCAAGTTACAAGTGCACATTTCCCCTGTGAATGTTTGTTTGGTGGATCGTTTAACAAGCTAAGGTGCAGGACAAGGCGTGTGTCCATGTTTGTAAGTTAGATAAGAAGAAGCCTGGAGCAGGATGCTATCGGGCTCAGTGTGACTATCTGCTCTGCCTATGATACAACACTGATGTTACTGCAAATATGGTTTAGAGTGAAGTGATTTGCTTGGCTATATGGAAACATCTTCTCCAAATACCTAGATGGATAACAATAAGTATGAATTTCTACCTTTTAGTTTTTTGTTTTTTCTAAATGAAGGTAAGAAAGTGATTCACATAGTGGTTATGTATAGTGTAGCAGACAAAAAAACATGCAATTTAATTTCAGCTGGACTTAAACACTGGCCTGTCGTCTTGCATGCACATTTCCCTCCACAGGCAGGTTGGAAGCGCTCCTCATCAAGCTGCGGGCGATGAAGGTGTAATAAACTGATATGACCAGTAGGGGAATGATGTAGAAAATGAGGAAGGAGGCCATGGAGTGGATCTTGGGGTGCAGTTCCCCAGCATGGGGATAAGGTGCGCAGGTGATGAAGCTCTCATTAGTGGAGGTGATGTTGAAGGTGTGGAGGTCAGAGAATACCGCCTCGGGGATTGCCAGGACCAGTGAGAAGAGCCAGATGAGTGCTGCCCGCGAGACAATGCTGGTAGGGGTGCTTGATGTTTGGATGTCCAGGGGCTTCACGATAGCTCTGTACCTGATAGATTAGAGATAGATACCTTAGAGATTGGAAGTTCTTATTGTATTGTTTCAATAAAGAATCAATTTCAGGAGTATGCTCTGTTTTACTTTAGTGTTTCTATTTGGTAATAATGCAGTTAAAAACCACACAGAATGAAGATCCTAAGTGCATTGGTGTTGATACCATACAGCCAAGAAGTCAGGAGGTGACATGAACAATGCATTGTTAAAACTTGAGGCAAAGTGGATTTATAGATTAAATAGTTTATTCCCAATGGCATGAATGAAGAACTGATTCTCACACCTTTCATAAAGCCCCCTGATATTTTGAACTGTGCATGATGGCCTGCAGCTTGATGGTTGCAATTCAAATGTTGGAGTTTCTGATTTGATTTAATTTACGTATGTGTTCATTTGTGTAAATGTATGACTATGTATTTGTATTTTTTGCATTATATTCGTTTGCTGTTCTAAAGTAGGCTATTGTAGTTTTTGTTTGTTTGGTTTGGTCTTTGTTTAGAGTGAGCTTTGATTGAGATGAGTCAGCCCTAGTGAGTGTCATCAGTGCCACCTGCACTGGCCACACTGTGTAGGCAGAAATATCTGCGGTATAATATGGGTTTTCCGCACTGAAGAAGGTGTCTATGCCGAAACATCTGGCTTTGTGTTCAGCCATGTAATTTAATAAAAACAGAGATTTCTGAGCCAATTTTTAGAGCGTGAAAGGTGGTGAAAGAAAAGCTGGAAGTCAAGTACTTAAATGTCTTTGACCAATTCACCTCCACAATCTATTACATTTCATTGTCATTTCATTTCTATTTACCCTCCTAGTTCTCAATCCTCCCCTTTTTTCACCTTTCTAGGGCAGTAGTTTATAGAGAAGTAGTTCTTAGAAAATACGTGAAAAATGCTATTTTGAAAACACCATTCAATTCAAGGATATTTTACAATAAATAAAGTCCTTTGCTTGATTAAAGTCCTTGAAAAACATAACTGAACTGATAACATTGTGGCACTGAGCAATCCAACAGCCCAGATTCAGATAACTGAACCACACAACATGCGCTTGTATTTCTCTGAAAAACAGTGTATTAAATAGAATATCCTGTTCACACTACATTTCTCAACAGAGAGAAATATTGTAGCTGTTACTCCCATAAATATAGCTGACATATATCGAGTACAGAGTTCAGAAATTTCTACTTAAAATATTACACACAAAATATTGCTCATAAGTTATTAACTACTCAACAGTTATATGAAGTAGACAAAACCCGAGGTTCACCTATTATCCAGACAATCCTTACATGTTAAAATTGTGCAATTCGAAATTACATTAATACCTCTGGACTTTCAATAGTAATGGAGTTTTTGGCATCATAATACTGCTGCTTTTACGTAAAGTATGTTAAATAAAGCATGTAAACACTTTCAATACAGCTTTTTGAATTTATTTAGTGACATACCATCAGCTGCTAGTTTATTAAATACTCCTTGCTAAAACTGTGATGCAGTCGGATACAACACCTCTGCAATGAATCCTACATGATGGATAGACAGTAATGTCCAGTTTTTGTTAAAATTGTTACAGAGGTATTGATTCAACTTTACGGTCATTGCGGAGGCTGTAGTTTGTGGTGCTGTTGAATTGGACTGATTTATTTACTGACTTATTCTGGGATGCTTTTCTGTTATTTACCTAATTGATATAAATGTGGTGTGCAAAATATTAGAAACACCTCTATAATATTCAATAGCACCACAAACTGAAGCCTCCAAAATGACCATGAAGTTGAATCAACATCTCTCTGAGACCATTTCAGCATAAACTAAACATTATGGTCGGGTTTATTGCAGGGCTGTTGTATTAGACTGCATTAGTTTTAACTAGGTGTACCTAAGAAACTGGCAACTAACCATGGCTCCAGCGTCAGCATGATGTCAGATTGTTGAATATAAAGTAACAGGGACCCCCTATGGCAATTATAGCAATTATATACTCATATAATAACAGAATAACAGAATTGCCACAGTATCTTAGCAACACTGCTCAGGGCATAGAAACCTCAGGGTCACGTCCAGCTCTTCCTCATTGATAAACACTATGTGCATGTGAGGTCAGCCAGAAAAATTCCCACATTTTTCACACATATTACAAGGTGTGAAGAGTAAAAGTAATACTAATAATAACTTGATGTGGGAGATTTTAAAAAGAAATACTTTAAACAGAGGAATAGAGTGCTAAAACAATAAAGCTTTACAATTTATCATAGTAATACATATAATGTGGATCCATTTCTATATTAAAATACATACCTATCGACAGCCATTCTGGCAGTCATTTAACTTTATATAACATTGCTCTGGTGTCACATTAAAAGTCCCATTGAATCTGAAAAAATAACTTATTTATATAATATATTTAACATATAATATACATAATAACTTGTCTAAAATTTGGTTGCAGTTTTTGATGCATTAAAGAATCATGAGAGTCAAATAGGCCACACTTACAAGAACTGACAATCAGTTACAGGGATATCAATATAGTATGGCATGTCAGAAAACAAAAAAAGTATACATTTCTTTTGGATTTTTCCAGATCTGCTTTGTGCCAAATTTGGTGTAGACTGGATGAGTTAGTTAAACCTGCATTAACAGATTTTTTGGCCGCTTTCGGGCAGCAGAAACAAGCTGAGAACACAACACTTCAATCATAACCTTTTGAGTTGATATGTTGAACTTGTTAGCAGACAGTTGCTTGTTTCCACATCCAGCAGCTACAGGGCAACATTATCATTCATTAATTCATTCTCTCTTAAAAAACATCTGGCCTTGAACCATTAAATTACAGCAATAGAACCCATTTCTAAGATGCAATTTATAGCAACACTCCTTGAAAAGACAGTGGCTTTACAACTCATGGAGGCTCTGAAAGATAACCACATATATGAAAAATTGTAGCCAGGTTTTAGTTTGTTTATTTATTTTTGGTTTTTTTGTTGTTATTTTTTGCTGTGTCTTCATTTTGTTGTTCACAGGTAGGGCACCAAGAATAAAAATCACTGCTTTCCAAGTCAAAATCATCTCAATCTTTATTTGAATATGTTTCCAATACATATTGGCAAAATATTCAATTGGAGTTTTGGGCAGTCCCAAATATACAGTACAGTCTCCTACCAAGCCTCACCAACTCTAACATCAATCAGATTAATTATTATATTTAATTATGTCAGCATGAAATTCAAATTCTCTCCACATTGAGCTTTTTGTCTATGTCCAGTTTCAAATGTTTCCCCCTTCATTTCATCTGAAAATAGAATTTCCATTTCAAATTCCCATTTTTCTTTGAACATTTCCGCTATAAAATATATTTAATTATCATTAATTAAAACATGTGCAATACAAAATAAAAATACAAAGTAAAATACAAAATAATTTGCAGAAAAACAAATCTCCTCTTCCAGCTGCTGCAGGCTTCAGTTCTCATCTGAGGCATACCACAAGAGTCTTTCATTTTTGTCAGTACTGAATGCTTCTTCCTCAATGATGCTGCTTGGCATGCTGCCAAATGACAAATTAAAGACACTGAATTAAACGAGTGGGAAAAGTTTGGAGCTTGCTGACAGACACAAGGGTTTGGTGAAATGTGTCTCCAGCAGACAATTAGGACACATCAGCACTCACCTCCCCAGCAGTCATTTCACCTTGGATGCATCAACTCTCACCCACATGTTGAACGTCTTCCTGTTGCAGAAGACATGCAATTAAAATTATTGATTACCAGTAATACACAACAAAGCTTATCCAACCAAATAGGTAAACCTCGAAGCCTTGGAGCTTATTTCCTCTACCGCCACTCCAATTATTTCCCAATGTGAAGTAAGCAGTGATGACCTTTAGTAGAAAAATAGCCTACTGTGGCAAACTTATGACGTTAATAGGGTTTCTTTCTTTGAACATGCTTTTAGAACTAGAAGCTTGTAGGCAAGTGGCTAATACGTGACTCAAAGGTTTAACTTTGTTTTTCATGTGGTTCTCTTCCAATCTGTAACTATAGCTGTATGATGGATAAATATTCATTCACATAAGGAGAAAAAGAGCTGCTGTTAGGTAAAATTAACCCCTTTTGTGACCTCAGCATTCTGTACGTTATACGAGTGTGCACCCCAAAATTCCCAGACACCATAGATAGCATAGGAGTAAGGTGTAGTTATTGGATTTGCTGCAAATATACATGAAAAGGAGAAGATTCACCACTGTGAGAGAAATCCAGGAAGAATCGCAAGATTCTTGCAGCTTCAGTTAGGTCATGACTCATGACTCACTCGTAGGAGTGCGTTATCTGACAACTACGTCAAGTCATAATTAGATAATAAAAAGATCAGAGGAGAATGACCTGCAAAAACACCTTCACCAAGTGCCCCAAGTGCAGGAACGCTGTCTGTGAAAAATCCACAGTCAAGGTGAATGTCTGCTAAAATTGTAAAAAAAAGTAAAATTACTATTAATTGTTTATAAGCGATTTAGCCTAATTTGCCTGTTGCCTTACACTGTTTTCCTGAATGGAACATCAAAAGAAAAATATATATTTGTGTTGTGATGTTATAAATTTAAAAAAAAAAAAAAAGCTTTACTGGTTACCTCAAATTTCTTGGTGGTGTTTTCTTATTCACACATCATTAATAATTGATTAGGTGAAATTTTGCACCTGACTTTGTCATGTCGATTTTGTTGCAACATTAAAGGTGCAGTGTGTAAAATTTAGTGGCATCTTGTGGAACAGATTTGGCAGAAATGGAATATAATATTCATGTATGTTTTAATTAGTGTCTAATCATCTGAAAATAAGAATCATTATGTTTTTGTTACCTTAGAATGAGCCCTTTATATCTACATTGGGAGCGGGTGCTCTTCCACGGAGCCCGCCATGTTGCATCACCATGTTTCTACAGTAGCCCAGCATGGACAAACCACACAATGGCTCTAGAGAGGGCCTTCCATGTTTTTCGTGACTTTCAAGGCCACCGTAGGTTCTCCTACACGCTTGGAAAGGGAGGGGTATTCAGTTGGTTGCAATATGCAACCTCACCGCTGGATGCCACTAACTCCTACACACTGGTCTTTTAAATACCCAAAGCGCAGTGGTTGTTTATTATTATGGCTCATTATTGTCTATTTTAGACTAAGCCATACTGATGGCCATGCAAAGCAATTAGTGTTTTTAGAGAGACTAAGATTATAAAACAAGAGAACTGATTTTGTGACTTTAGACATTCCTTTGTGAAGACAATGCCTTAATACAATGACAGAGTACATTTTTTAGTATCCTATCAGAAATGTAGTAGCCAGGTGCGCAGGTAAATTTTACCTGTTGCGACCCCTGGCAGTTCTAGTGTTAAAAGACTGCAAAAAGCAACAGAACCAATCATGATTGGATAACTCTGTCATAAATAATAGGCTGCTGAGCTATTAAACATATGTGCAGTGCCTGTATAGTGCTGTACTGAACTGAATGTGACAGCTTGAACAACATCTGAACGTGCTACTGAACTGAAGACAGCCAGAATTAGTGCTGAATGTCTGGCCATTTTGAACAGTGACGTGATTGCTTAGTTTAGGAAAAAAGTGAACAGAGTACATTTGAACTGAACTGAGCAAGATGATTCAAATCAGCAAAGTGATTTGTGATTTCCATCTCTACTGGCTATGGCAGGACGGGGCAGTGGTGGGTGCAGTCTGTGGAAATATTAGATTTACACTTTGGTTTCACGACAGGCAAACATTTTTCCATTCCAGGCAGACAGTAGACACCTGTGAGATGACAAAACATTCCCTTTAAGATACAATCTGTGCTGGATAACAGGTCAAAAAGTTATATTTTTATTTTTTCCCCTGAGGTTTGTGTGGATAATTCAATGTGACAAAACCACACATTAATATACAGATCGCTTAGGTCACAAATGAGGTTAGATAACTTTTAGCTGCCCAGCATTACAAGTAGTGTGTCATCTATAGCCTTGGGACCCTGACAGTGAATATTTATTAAATTGAATGTATTTGTATGTATGCATGTATGTAAAACTTAATGATTTACATGCCTTTATTCATGTGCTTCTATAGAGGACTCACAAAGCACAGATTTTATATAGATGATTAAAACTGAAGCAGAAGAAGCTGAGTTATCCTGACTTTTAATATGCTTCAAGTTCCAAAAACAGTGGATCCTACATTTCCCATAATGCAACTTGATAGTTGCATTATGCATTATAGTCTGCCTAGTAAACCAGTCACAAATTATGTCAGTGGTGATGATAGTTTGTTGCAAAAATGTGTTTTTCACACTACAGATAAGTAGCTATGTACATCTGCGTAAAGTTTGCAGGTTGTTATGCAACCTTGAAGCGAAAATTGACTTACCTTAACAAGAAGAAAAATGCAGTCTCTATTCAGATGTAACTTAATTGAAAAATAGCCAGTGCTGTAAAAGAAAATGATACAGCATGATAACATGCCTATCATACATTCAAGCTTTGAATGTGTTTTTTTTTTTTCAGCTCAAAACGGACGTGCATCATGGCCATGGTCTCAATTAAAACTGACACGTCAGGGATGATCAAGTTGAGTTAAACAATATTATTATTTATACAGATATGGACCACGAAGTCAATTAAAATTCGCCAAAGTGCCATTTTTTTAAATTATTCTTTTCATCCAGTTTCTTGTGCTCACAAGGTTGCTCATTTATAACAGTAGAAAAGTCTTATGTGACACAGGTTAATAAGGGGTTCCTGCCGCTTTGGGCGAGAAAAAATAACGACGTGGGAAGTCGATGGGAGATAATAAGAGGATGAATTAAAGTATGCACGCTTGGACATTCATTCGTGCACGCTCGCAAGCACACATCACACACACGAAAGTGACTAAAATAATATTTCCCATAAGGTTGTTGTGAATTTAGAGATATCCAGCTTTTTCTTTCTCTGGTTTTAAAAGGAAGCTCTGATATTAATATTAAAGCATCTTCTTCAAATATATAGCATAAACATTAAACTTGTTTGAATCATTGAAGCACATCTTGACTTTCCAACACCATTCAAATTTACGCTGAAAGGCTTTTAAATGTTTTTGATATCATGCATGTTATTAAGCTTGTGGCTTATGTGACTTTTTCGCCACCTGAACTGTGAAAGTTCCTTCTAAGGGGTTTGCCATTTGACAAAAAAATCTTGGAAATCTTTAATTGACAGCTATTAATTTACAATCGATTCTGTAGCATTTGATTACCATTATCGGTTTTACGCGTCAACAGCCTCAAAACAGAGGCACTCAGCTCTGTCATGCGTAATACTCCCCTCATCAATACACGGACAAATATTTGCTTTCCACTGTAATGATAAACATCAAGTTTGGACATATGTTCTAGCTGTACCACTCTTTATAACGACAAATGCAACATGGCATTTGGATCATTTGGCTGCCATTAAAGCCATTTTTAAAGTTATACATCTTATAGGGTCAGTTAAAAAAAAAATATATATATATATAACAACAAAACCGTATCCTACCTGTCAGCAGAGAGGGCTGTGAGAGTGAACACAGACACCCCGACCGAGGTAAGCTGAATGAAGGGGATGACTTTACAGCCCACTCTCCCGAACAGCCACTCCTCTGTCAGGTAGCGGCTGGCGTCCACCGGAGCGCAGGTCACCAGCAGTAAAACATCTCCGAGCGCAAGACTGGACATGAAGAGATTCGGCACATTGCGGATAGATTTGGCAGAGCTAAACGTCTTGATGAGGGTGATGTTGCCGATCAGCCCCAACACACTGATTACACCGTAAACTGAAGCGATGGCCACGCCGGTGTACCACATCGTCCGTGCCGAGCTTTGGAGAGCAGTGACGCTGCGCGACGCATTTGGATACAGATATTCCATCTCTCCCACCGATCAAACCAACCCAAGATATATATATATATTTATTTTTTTAAATAAAAGTTGAAACTCAGAGACAGACGGGCAGGTCCTTTGGGGTTCCAGAGAAAAGGTAAAAACTCAGTGGTGAAAATTTTGTGTCCTGCTTTTGAGTGGTGTTCATGTCAAGTGTTTGAGCGCGGGGGTCCGCTATGGGGGCTGCTACCCAGTGCGCTCAACGGCACACAACATGCACCAATAAAGATCAATCAATATGTGTGTCTGTGCAGTTGTACTTAAGAGAGAATGCTGTAAAGGGGTTCAAAGCTCTTGGTAAAAGTAATGTTAAATATTGAATCATAAGTATTTGTTTAGGGCTTCATTATTAATCTGTTTCCTCGATTAATCGATTAGTCGTTTGGTCTATAAAATATCATAAAATGGTGAAAAATGTCTCCAGAAGCCCAAGATGCAACTTAAAATGTCAACATCCACAACACAAAGACATTCTGTTCACTGTCATAGAGGACTGAAGCAACGAGAAAATATTCACATTTAAGAAGCTGGAACCAGAGAATGTTACTATTTTTTCTTTAAAAATTACTCACAATGATTGTAAAAAATAGTTAGCAATTACTTTTCTGTATATTGACTACTCGATTAATCGACTAGTCCTTGCAGCTCTACATTTGTTTATTTTGTTTTTTTTGTTTTTTTGTTTTTTTTTGTTTACCTGTCTTGTCTTGCTTCCAAATCTGTCATCTCACTTCTCCTTTCTGATGTTGAATCAAAATGGAAACACATTTTGTGTTAACACAGTGATACAGCCTTGTATTTACTTTTAATATTGTCAAATCTATCTATCATTGACTGAAAATTGTGTACTGTTAGATATTTTGTTAAAATCAGCTTTGAAGGAGAAAAAAAAATGGATTTACAGCATAAATGACTCAAATAAAATACAACATTACAATACAATGTTAGTTTTTTAAAACTTGGACAGAACATAGGTTTCATGGGCTGTTTTTATAAAACCATAGCTAGATGCACAGGTAGCATATTTGTCTTATCTCAATTACCTTTCATCCTGTTAACTGACTACTGCAAAAGCCATTATGTACCCTATTAGATGTTTTTATCAAAACTGGGTATTTTTGCCACTAATGGACATTGACATTGAAGCTCACAGGAAATAATGGTGATAGGGGGTGATATGCAAAACAGGTCTCCTGATGGTTTCGAACAAGGGATGCTACTATTACATGATCAGTGTCTAAAACATCTAGGTCACCAGGACTCCCCCAAACTGCATTAATGTCTCTCCTGCAGGGTAGAGAACTGGGTCATGAGTTTAATGTATCTAAAACTAAAAACCTTGTACATGATGTGACAGAGATAATATCATAGAGAGTAAATTCAAACAGTGTCTGAAAATCAATTAACTCTGGGTGTAAACACAGAGGTGATTGTTGAGCACGAACAGGACCTTCTTCTTAGACTTTATTGCTTCTCAGCCAGTGCAGCTGTTGGTCGTCATTTATAGCAATCTGCTATTCAGTCTTCTGACCTTTTCTTTTATACGCTGGATTCACAGCATATCCCTGGAAGACAGAGGCAGCATGAGCAGCACTGTAAAGATCTGTTGAATTATTGTTGGAGTGAACGAGAAAGATTTGACTTCTTTTTCTTTGTTTCACACCAAACAAATCAATGACAATTGATGAATGTACTATTAAAGCACTTTTCACAGTTGCCATCAGGACACTCTTGTACTTCTCCTGCTTTTTAAAATAGTCATCTTTCATTCTACTATCCATTTGTATAGCTTATTTATACAATATAAACATGAGTTAAAGTACCTATACTATATATTTATATATAGCTCATTCAATGCTTAATATTTTGTGTTTTGTCTGTTTATTTTCTGACAAACTAGCCAGAAGTTCATATAGCCCTTTAACTATCTTGTTTGTGCTTTTTCCCCTTATGTGTGGTGTATTTGGAAGATGTCCTCAACAACTGCTATAACAGAGATTGTTCTGAATAGGCAGAGGCTAGAGATCCCAATCACGTTAGAAAACCAATTGTCTGTGCAGTTGCAGCACACAACTGTCTGCGCAGCCTGGAGAGAGACAGAGATTTTCTTTCACATGTTTTTGGGTTCTTTGGAAGCATTTGGTTCCTGTGTAAAGTGTGACTGAAGCTAATTTTAAGTCCAGTGTTGTTTTTAATATTTAAAGGAGTTTTGGGCTAATTCTGTGTAAGGGATATGCAAATTTGAAGTCAGGATTTGATATATTGTTGATTGCATGTAAGATGATTTAGTAATAGTACATCTTTCGGGTTAAGTGCTTTAGTATTTCACAGTAGTGAAATGCTGTATACCTGGTAAAGATCATTATGTTTCAGTAATTTTGTTATCAATGGGAATATAAAAGTTACGTACAGTAATTTACCTAGTTTATACATTACAGACAATGCAGTGTAAGTGGTTTGTTTCTATGTGCATTTCCATTTAGAACCACACTCACACACACACACACACACACACACACACACACACACACACAGGCAGACCCAAGTCCCAAGTATACCAAGATAATTTTGTTTGGAGTAAAGATTCATCTGTAGAGTTGAAGGCAGGTCCATATGATTTCTTACCAATGCTCCACAACGATCAATGACTGAGTAACCGGCTATCACAGACAAACATTCAAAGCCTACATAATAGGAATAAATGAAGATTTTTTCACTTGAAGCGAACTGAATTGTTATTACAGACTGCCAACTTGTCAACAGTGTACCCTGCCTCTTGTACAATGTGTGTTGAAATAGACTGCAGCCCCCAGAAACTCTGAACATGATGAGTGGTTTAGAAAATCAAATCAAATGTATGATCTGCTATCACCAAAATTCATTTTGGAACAAGATTGAAGAGTCTACAGGCGGGGTAGCCAATCTCAGCTGACGTTAGGCAAGAGGCAGGGTGCACCCTGGACAGGTCAATCGCAGGGCTAAAATATAGTATAGAGACAGACAACCATTTGCATTCACACCTATGGGCAATTTAGAGTCATCAATTAACCTACGCTGCATGTTTCTTGTCTGCGGGATGAAGCCGGAAGCACTCAGAGAGAAACCATACAGGCATGGGGAGAACTTGCAAATTCCACACAGAAAGGCACCGGCTTGCCGGTAGGTTTGAACCCAGAACCCTCTTGCTGCAAGGCAACAGCGCTAACCAGTGCACCACCATATCACTCCAACAATGCTAATGTGCTGATGTTTAACAAGTATAATGTTTACCATGTGCAACAATTTAATTTAGCATATTAGCATACTAACATTTGCCAATTAGCACTAAAAAAATACAGCTGAGGCGGATGGTTTTGCAGGTATTTGGACAAATTGTAATTTTGACCTCATGGTGGTGCCAGATGAAAAGTCAGGAAATCACCAAAGTCATTATAATTTATCCTCTGGAGACCATGTATGTCTATACAATCCATCCAGCAGTTGTTTAGATATTTCAGTCTGGGCCAAAGTGGTGGATGGACTGACGGGAATCGCCATCTACAGAGCCACACTGCTAGCATGGCTATAAATACAGTTAAACCTCTAAATATAATCACTTAGATTCCCTAAAAGTTTTGAATTGCGGCATGTTTAATGGTTTTAATCATCTATTACAGCCTTTCCCATTGGCCAGTGCAAAGTGAACTTTTAAATTGCATGCTGAGAATCTGTGCTCAGCTCAGAGCCAGGCTGTACCACTGTGACCCAGGTAGTCCCAAAGTGGTTCAGATGCATTAACCAGTGTGTGAGTCATGTTGTGCTCCTGTGAAGGCTATGAGACGTGGTTCTTTCACAGACTGACTGGTTGCATTAACCTGATCTCCTGGTGGCTCCACATCCACACCCAGGGGGTTCCTGTCGAAAGTGATGGACCCATGGCTGCCTCAGGATAATGGAACTTCACAGGTACCAGAGATGAAAAAGGCCATCAGTAGGCACTCAAGAAGGTGATGCACTGAAATGTTTTTTTTTCAACAAGATATCACAAATACAAACACAGAAACAATGATTACCGGTAATCCAGCCGGATGTAATATGCCACAGAGAAAGAACATCTCTTAATCCCTGTTTATCTCTGTGGTTTGTCAAGAGGTGCCAGGCAATTTTGCGTGGTTTAATTGTATGAGATAGAAAATGAAAGGTGCCGTGGGGTCCAGAGTCATTATGTGGAGGCAAGATAAGACTGGCAAGTGCACAAGAGATGAGATTGGTTACAGTGTAAAGCAGAGGAGAAGGAGGGGATGAGGGGCAGGAAAAGAAACCTGGAGGAGAGAGGAGAATGTGGTCTGAGTAAAACACAAACTGTACATTTTCACATACATACACACATATATACACATGTGCATGGGTGGAAAAATCAAAAATGAGTGCAAACAGACACTCATGATTATTTTTCACCCTTTGAAAAGGCTTCTGGTTTTGTGAAAATACAATAAAGGAAATTAATCATTTACACCAGGAAAAGGTGGAAGCACAAAATGTCACATAAATATCAAGCAAAAGATGTTGTGAGGCACTTACGTTCAGTCACTATAACTGCCTAATTTTACAGCGGAAATACACAGCTCATTTGTCTTTAGTTGCAGTTTACTGCCTGTTATGTGTGGTATATGTGGTATGTTGCAAAATGCCATATCGAAGTTCATGTGAACTTGCACCGAGTTAAATGAAATGCTGCAGAATTTACATGAATTTAACAGTGTGTTGAGGCAGCAGGTGTTACCAGAGTCACAGACCTTCCAAGTGACTAAATAAAAAGGTGGGTGATTGGATAACAACCCCCAACCTTGACTGTATCTTAATTTAAGGCACAGTGTTTCATCTTTGCTCCACAGTCACCAATGACTGATGACACCTTAAGGAAGAAAGCTTGAGGCCATAAATGTCAGCTTGACATGAGGCCAGAGAGAATGAAACTTATTGAAAGTTACACCTACTGCACTCATGTGTCATAAATGATCATTTACTTCTACAATCTGCAAACAGGAACATCATTTTAATTCCTGTAACAGATGACTGAGCATTTTGTTTTCTGAAAGAAACGGGCAGAGAACCATGATAACAGATCAGCAATGCTAACTCTGTCATATCTTACAGTTTAAAACATGAAAAACATTATAGTATCTGTAGTAAAAAATGGAAAATATGTAGATAAGTGGTTCATATGTTGTTCTTAATTTGCAAAAAATCGTAGTAAATTTGTTTCATAACAATTGTTTGACAGACTACTTTTTACAACGTGTAGTTCTGTGCGTCAAACGATATATTATGGTTGTTTCTTGAAAATGCTTTAATGAGTGAGCATCTATGAACAATTTCGGCAACACTCTATTTTACAGATCGCTTACTCTCCTGCTAATTTCCAGGGCATTTTTCCAGCAGTTTCCTAAAAGTGTGTGTACTGTGTAACTGCTCGTGAGGGTCATGTAAACTGGTAGTTCAGGAGAAATGCGCTCATCACAGATCTTTTAAGAAACAATCTAATATGCTAAAATCTAGTTTGACACACAGAAATACACAATGAAAAGTATTACAGTATATAATGTAAAGTATATACAATGAGTATTTTCTGTCAGTTATAGAATTGTCAAGAGTCTGATTTATTAAGACTTTTTGCACATTAACAACTACATATGATTCCAAATATGAATGGACACTTACCAACTAAACCACCTAACATCCTTTCTTATAATTTTTTTCTTTCAAATTTCAAATTAACCTTAGTCAGAAAGAGCACTGACTGATATTTTCATGGCTCCAGACCTCTGATTCACTCCACACTTTTAAGATTTTTTATTCAGGGTCAAGGTATAAAGGACATGTATTTCGTTTTCTAACACTAAGTCTTTTTAAACACAAGAAGCTCTCCTGTTTATTCATTCATTCATTTATTTGAAAGTTGAGCAAGGGTTAGGAGAGGTGCATTTAATATCAGTTAGCTGGTTCCATCTGTGTGCAACAGGATGTAGTAATCACATCCACTGTGTGGTGCTATAGTACAACACAGCAATACAGTACGATAGATAGATAAATAGATTCAAGATAGAGCCAAAGACAAACCTTGAAGTTCACAATGTTATGCAAGTGGGTCAATCTGCAGACTCACAATAGCCTACACTCACTTTAACTCATCCTCTTTCCTTCTCTATCTCTTTTTATTTCGTTGTTTGTTGGCTTGAGTGTGTGTGTGTGTGTGTGTGTGTGTGTGTGTGTGTGTGTGTGTGTGTATGTGTGTGTGTGTGTGTGCGTGTATGTGTGTGTGTGTGTGTGTGTGTGTGTGTGTGTGTGTGTGTGTGTATTTATGTGTGTGTTTGTGCCTCTCGGTGGTAAACCCTCGTCAAACCAGTCTGACAGGGTAAAACACTTCTCATGTTCAAACAGCACACATCAGTTTTTCACGTCTCCACCCACCCACTGTGAAGTGTTTGTCATTCCTTTAATGCCCTCCTTTTTTATCTCTCTCACACAACATAAATCTACTCGTTAAAATACAAAGAATAAAGAATTCATTCTATAGACTAAGTCTCTCTAGTAATAGGACTATTGGTTCACACTAAAAGCTGCAGTGCTCATGATGAAAAATGTGCGATTGTGACAGCTTTGGTTATATCTTTGGTCAACTCCTGTGTCAAAACAATCCTGAAAAAAAAACTTTGTCTCACTCAGGGACGGAATATTTCTGCAGAGCCAGATAACCTACAGGTGTACTGGATGAGAGGACAAGCAGAAACACGTCAAGTGGGCGGAACAAGAATGTTACGTGAACAGCAGGTGGTGATTGGAGGAGAGCGCTGTCAATCATCTTGAAGAGACCGGGCGCACCCAGCAGGCGCATCACTCAGGGAACACTGTCGGGTTTCGATGTAAATTAGTACCGGACTTCTGCGGTCCCCTGTTTCATTTTAGGAGGAAGAACACGGAAAAGAATCAGTTAAAATCGGTTAGATCGACAAAGTAGAAGATTTGGCGATGGAAGTGAGGATTTCTACTTGGACCCTGCTGTGTCTCCGTGAGTATTCCTGTAATAAATAACATTTACTTCTTTCCTTTGCTCCTTACCGAGCTGTACCTGTGCCACACCTGTTTGCGCACCTTTAGGTATTCTAAAACTGAACAGGCCCGTAGCCTGGTTATGACGGTGATCTGTCTTATTTGTTTGTTCTTGAGTTGCAGTTTTTCTTTTAATAATATAAGCAAACAAACTAAAAATATGGAAGCTCTCGAAATCCACATAATCAATATTTAAAATGCTTTTAACTCAACTTGTAGGGTATTGTTTCCTTTCCCATATTCTGGATCTAACACAGGCAACGAAGGCCTGGTTGTGGTTTCTAAATAGAACTTGAGAATCGTTTTAAAATTAGGGGTGATAATGAGTTAAACAATAACATAATCATGTTAGTGTTTTTATTTTCGTAATCGATTAATCTACCAATTATTTCCTGTGAATTGAGAAAACCTGTGGCCTATAAAATGCCAGAAAATAGTGAAAAACACCCTTCACATGTTTCTAGTGAATTAAAATGTCTTGTTTTTTCCGACAAAATCCAAAATCTATTATTGAAGACTAAATTGTTGCAAATTTCTTTTCTGTCCATGATTAATTAATTAATTGGTCACTTGTTTCAGCTTTAAACCCATGTGTGTTCTCTGTGCTTTGTGTGTATGTGGGTAAGAGGGTGGGGTAATGAGTTATTTGTGCAGATCTCAAGTTCTGAATCACTGCAACATTTTACACATTTCACACACATAAAGGCTTTAATGCAGATTAATGTTATAAATTCACCTGCCTAAATTTGCTGCTTTTGTAAATTGAAGAGTATGATGTCCAACAGTAATAATCCATATTGATTGACTCTGTTTTGAAACCTATGACAGTGGTGTCAGGGGTTGGTGCCCTCACTGTGGACATCCCAAAGATGGAGTATGAGTACGCCAGAGGTGACAACATCACACTGCCCTGCACGTTTAAATCCAAACTTGCCAAGCCCAAGCTGGTCATCGTCTCATGGTCTGTTCAGGACAAGCAAGATAGTGTTGTTCCAGAGGTCAGATCTGTCTATCAACATAATCCTAATTCATCAGTATTCTGAATAATAACAACAAGAAACTTTGTTTTCTTCCTCTTTTTAATGTTCCTCTGATGTAACCTCTAACAGACCCTGATCCTCAGCTACTACTCAACTGGGACTACCGACATCAAACAGCGATATGAAGGCCGAGTGTCCGCTGACGTGGACATTGCTACTGGAAAGGGCAACCTGAAACTCTCCTCCATCACACTAGCAGACAACAAGAAGTTTGAGTGTCGTGTCCAGATCCCAGGTGACGATGAGGGCCAGCCAGCCGACACTACACGTTTGGTGGTTCTAGGTAATGTTTCATTTGTTTTCAAAGAAATATTCTGCTACTTAGTGTTTAAAAGTGGGTGATAAGAGTGGTACATTGGTGCATAAGGTGTCCTACTCTAAGTATTTGAGATGTTAAAACTCAGCCGGTATAATGTTTAGAATTTACTGTACCAGTTCTCTATTTTGTGGGCTATTGTGCCTGGTTATGCTGACTGCAATGTGTGCAGTCAGCATAACTACTGCCACATGCATGACATGTGGCAGTACCTCAAATCACTAAAAAAGACACTTCCTGTTTTAACAGTTTTGCCAACTTTCCTATTTTACTCAGTTCAATTGGCATCTTTATGTTACAGCACTTATTCTGAATCATGTAACAACTTATTAACATCTTGACTAGAATATATGCTGTGTAAGTTCATTCTTTTTCTCCTCCTTTATTATCTACTTTAGCCCTAAACATATTTTATTACTCATGTTTGTTTTTGAATAAGTTGTCGTCTTGCAAAAAAACTTTTGTCTGCAAGTTTTCAAAACAAAACAAATGACTGGATGACATTAGATACATTTTGTCATCATTTTTAAGGCAATTTATTTCTAATATTTGTTTGTAGTGGCTCCATCTACCCCCATCTGTAAGATCCAGGGTAACGCAGAATATGGCCAGAACATCAACCTGACCTGTATGTCTGAGGAAGGCTCCCCACCACCCACTTATAAGTGGGAAAGTCGTGATGTCAGGATGATGCCTCATCTTAAGGACCCCAGAACCACCGAGAGTAAGTATCAGTGACACCGTTTCTCACAGGACTGTCAATCCTGGAGATGTGCAGGTCAACTCTCAGTGTATAAAGATGCGCTTACCTTTGCAAAGTAACGTTCATGACCATGATCAGAGTGATCATTTTCAAGCAATCACATAGGCTACATTTATTTTTTACATAAACACTTCAGATGAACAAACATTCTTGATTAGGATCTTTTAAATGTCGTCAATAAAGAATTTTGACCAATTCATGAACCGAGCAATACTGTACATTTGAAAAAGTGCTGTTTGGGGGACAAACTGTTTCTACTGTGTTTTTTTGTTACTTATTGGCTGACATATACGCTATTACATATGAAGTTTTTTTTACATTTTGTCTCCAAAATCTACAATAAAACTGTCAGGAACTATGATTAACTTAACAGATTGAACAGATTCATGGCAGCAGTGATGTATATGTGTGGTTATGTGACTTTCTCTTTCAGAGGGAGGCATCCTGTCTCTATACAATATCAGCAAAGATTCATCAGGATACTACACCTGCACCTCAAGAAACAAGATCCGCTCTGCTACCTGCAACATTACCCTCTCAGTTATGCCACGTGAGAGAATCTTTCCTATGGTGGCTTTTCATTAACAGTTTAGGAGCTTTCTCAGTAAACCCATATATACAACCATGCATTATAACACGCATCCTTCTCTTCTTCCTCTCCTTACTCTTCTTCCTTCAATCCTGCAGCTTCCATGAATGTTGGCGCCACTGCAGGAATCATTGGTGCCGTTGTTGCTGGTTTGATCATACTTATAATCATCATCTATTGCTGCTGCTGCCGGAAGAAGAACAAAGAGGAGGAATACGCCATGGGGTAACATTTTCCTCCCTTAAAGACTCATGCAAACATAATCACAAACACATTGAATGAATGTTGTCCAAAAACTATTAAAAACACTAAGGTTACAAGCTAGCAAAGCTCTGTAAAGCATTCCCGTGCCTGCATAGTGGCATCTGCCTTACATAGAATTACTCTTTGGAGACTGAAAACGTGATCACTGTCATTAGTCTTTCGAGTCGTTTCTAAGTAAGTTCCTATGGAGTGCAGATGGTAAAAGTATCACAACTCAGTCCATCAGATAGTAAAAACTAGCTCGTAAAAAAACCCCCTCAGCTTTAGACAAACATCCCCTGATAACATTTCTAGCCAAATTTGTGAAAATTGCGTCAAAATATTTGGAGATCCAACCACAACAACACAGTCGAGGTGATTTCAAGGCAACAGTGATGGAAATCCATATGGGAATGTTGCCAAAGAAACACATGAAAACAAAAAAAAAAAAACCTCACATCCAAACAATTGACTGTTGTGTGTTTGCTTTCCAGAGTTCGTGAAGAAGAGTTCCGTGACAAAGAGCCAGCTGGAAATGGTGAGAGTCGCTATGCGGATGGACAAGAGAACAAACAGAGTGATCATGACGAAGCCCCTGTTGATCGCCGTGACCGCTACGAGGAACGGAGTGAGCGTGACTACGACGATCGGCGCAGCGATTACAACGATCGCCGCAAAGACTACGATGATCGCCGCAGCGACTATGACGATCGGCGCAGCGACTACGATGATCGCCGCAGTGATTATGACGATCGTCGCAGCGATTACAATGATCGCCGCAGCGAGTACTCCGACCGCCGTGACCGCCATGAGCGCTATGATGACGACCGCCGCTATGACGACGACCGCCGCAGAGACCGTCGCTATGATGATGACGACCGCTATGATGAGCCCTATGATGACAAACCACCTGTGCCAGCTAATAAGCCAGTGAGGAGGGACTACGATGACTAAGTCCTCCAACCTGCAACAACCACCGTCTTCCATCTTGTTTTTTGTCTCCATGGACTTTACTCACACTCTATTAGGCGCGCTCAAGGTGTGACGTAATTGGCTCAATCAACTCAGTCAACCTTTTTGTCTCCATGGTGAGTATAGTGGTGTGTGGTGACATAATTGGCTCAGATACCAAAGCAAGAAAAATCCTCCAATTTTTGTTTGAGCGGTGGAATAGTTTTAAGGGTCAAGTTGTTTGTGAAAGGATCAGTTGAGGAAGAGCAGGGAGCCCAAAAGTGGCGTCCGCAAAGCTCATCTGATCCACTCTAGACAGGAAGTGGGTGGATGGGGTTAACAGTTACAGTCCCTCCAGTTCAAGTGTAAACATGGCTCAGGGCAAGCTCTGTACCTTTGTTTTGAACCAAAACTCACATAATAAATATTAGGAACTGGTCAAACAAATCCCCCAGAAACAAGTGAACCAACTTACTTCCTTGATGGTCGTTGTAATTGTTGTTTCTTTCCAATCTTTTGATAACAACCCAGGCTTAATTTTTACACTGTAGCAATAGTTATAGTACAGTTATAGTATTCTGAGTCATAAAATGTCCCTCTTTTTTTCAATTTTCTTATCTTGTGAAACTGAATGTAATGCTATAACTTAAATGAAAATGTTACATGCTTTTCTGTGATGTACATGATCCTTTTTTAGTGATATGTCCTTCAGGATGTTACGTTTTGTGAATAAGGGCCATGTTTGACTTTGAAGTGCGTGTGAATATAATTTTACTGCAGCTCAGTCAGGTTTGGTCACATTCTAAAGAGGAGACACGAACCCGATGAGACAAAGCCAGCGAATCATATACTGCCTGTGTGGAAGAGATCTGTGTAATCCAGAAAGTACCTTGTATTTTTTAAACTTGATATGTCTGATATGTTGGTATTGTTACATCACAATACAAGGCCTCATGTCTGCTTTTCTTTGTCTTGATTTAAGATAAGATGGCTTCCTTTGTTGGATGATAGCTTTTGTTTTTGGAAGCTACCTCCAAACTAAAGAAGTTGGTTACAGTTTTGTGTCATTCTGTATGCTTTACAGAATTAATTTGGTATAATAAGTGTGTATATTCTTTGCTGTCCTGTCTATTTAGTGCTTTCAATTTCAGGTTTTACATCATTATATTATAGAAACTAGAACTTTCTCTCTTTATTGGGATTACTTATATCATCACAGATTTCTTTTTTTTTTTTGTAGTGAAAAACAATATTTTGTTCAGATGCCTAAACTTTTATAAAAATATAACTTGCCATGTCACCTTTCAAGTTGTTTTTAATTGTGTTTTTTTTGTGTGTATTTTTTGGAGAGATTTCTGTTGAAATGCAATGAAACGTCGCACTGTATATATGCTATTATTTTATCTCAGAAATGATGGCGTTATCAGTTTTTCATTTTTAAAATTGTCTGTTATTGTGAAACATTATGAGTTGAATTCCATTTGAAATATGCTGTAAAAAAATAAGGCTGATGAAATAAAATGAATAAAACAGTTTCTCTGAATCCAGAACACTAGAGGGCAACACTACACCTCTCAAACAACTCAGTTCTCACATGATCACTTGATAATGGTGACAACATGAAGAAGAGGGTAAAATAATAATGATAATAATAATTATTACTATAAGATACCACTTTCTAGTAAGGCACCCTTTGGAAAGAGATTATTAGCTGTAAGACTTTAATGCTAATAAACCTGCAGTTATAAATGTTAGGAGTCATTAATAGTTGTTGGTTTCTCTGCATGAGGTTTTAATAGTTTAAACAATCAGCAAAATATTAGTTAATAAATAATTAATAAAGGGCTCCTACAGTAGTCCATCAAGTCATAAATGTTAATAAGCTGTTTAGAGCTGCAAAGATGAATCGATTAGTTGATCAACAGAAAATCGAAAACTATTTTGATCATCGAATAATAATTTTTCAATAAAAGATGATTTTCTGTTT